>NC_039367.1:66537743-66837743 GCF_003573695.1 Papaver somniferum
GGGGGGTTGAATTAAAGTAAATAAAAAGAATAAAAAATAAAAGAAAGACGATCAAGGAATAATTTACCATTACCAAACGTTAATCGGATCAGTATACTTATCTGTCTTCCGTTAGAATCATTCATCACCAACCGTAGAATAGCAGGTAAGCTTAGCTATCCCCCAAACTCCTTTAATCACCGGATAACAAGTACCCTTAGTCACCGGATTCTATCCAACTAAGCCTCCTTGAGGTACGCTAACAAGGTGTAACTCAATCGAGCGCTTTAGGATTTGTGTATTTAGTTTTGATCCTAGTAGTTAGACTCGGTACGCTCGGTCCACTTCCTAGTGTTGTCTTTACACACGATTGCTTCACAGAATTCCTCTGCAAGGTCTTACGTTCTCTACTTGTGTAGGAGATGCACGACAATTACGAATCGCTCCAACTCTATACTAGCAATATAATGATCAATAGAATAATGCAATTGTACACTTGAAAAATCTAAAAATCAATCGTACACCCTAATTATAGTGAAAAAAAACAATGGTGATTAAAACTCTGAACGAACTTGTATTAACTAATCAAACTTCACGTTTAGAATATTGATTTCATCCTTAATAAATTAAAGGCTTAATTACACATGATTACAAAAGATTGGGTTCCCCCTAAAGGGGTAAACCCTAGTGAAAAGATGAGGGTACCAAAATACACCACGATCTTTTAATTATCCACCTATAAGACCCTTATCGAATGTGATCGTCTATGGAAAGAGTCGAGACAATACAACAAATTAGGTTCACACATCGTGTGATCGTGTATGGATATGAAATCGAGATAATACAACAACAAGATCACTTGTGTGATTGACTATGGATACAAGATCGGGACGATACGAAAACAAAGTGTGCACTTGATAATAGGTACCGTATTAAACCGAAACTCTATATGATCAATATCAAGTGTTACGGATGTAGATGGTGGATTTTCAACAAAGGGAAAAACCGTAAAATCATGAGGCATGTTTTTGACACGGCTTTCAGGCATGCAACGATTCATATTTTACGAAGTCATGATGAATATGTTTTCGAAAAGCCTCCACTAGTTGAGCGTTCGATCCCTGGCATTTCATCATGGCCTCTATGTAGAATAATGTAATTGGGCGGTTCTCCGTAAGATTAAGAGCTTAACGCCTTCAGGATGCCGGTGACACTAGGGGTGTAAATTGGGTCGGGCCGGGCAGCCCGACCTATTTATTAAATGGGACGGTGTAGGGCGGGCCGGAACATTTCTTATCCATGAAATTAAAAGGGTCGGGCGGGCAGGGTTATTTATCTACAGTTAGTACCCATGGCCTACCCAAGCCTGTTTTGTAATTTGGGCTCGGGCGGGTAGGGCCGGGAGGGCCTTGAATATTACAAACAAATATATATATATATATATATATATATATATATATTATACATATATATTGTTAAAAATAAAAAGAAAGTAGTAATAATACACAAGTTTTAATTAAAATTAATAATCAAATACGAGAATTGAGATGGGAATAAGATAAACCAAACTTCCTATAATTTTTCCTGAATTGAATCATCAGAAAAGGAAACTTCCTTAGATTTTGCTCAATATTTTCTCTATATGGTTAACAAAATTAGACTCCAATGGAATAAAAGTTAAGAAATACATATGAAAACTATGAGGGTTGACTGTATTAAGTATATGTACCAAGTATATTCTAGGATAAAACAAATGAGAACAGTCACTTAGGCTAGGTAAATGGATAACACTGGCGGGCTAACATGGCGGGTAGCATTGACGGGATAATAGGGAGGGTATTGGGCCGGGCAAGAAAATTTGAATTGTGGCTTGTGCCCGCCCTCTTATTTAAATGGGCTAGGTCGGGCCAGCCCGTAAAGGGCCACGGTCACCCATGGGCAGTCATGGGACATGGCGGACGGTACTGGGCCTCGGGCTGCCGGGTAAAATTTACACCCCTAGGTGACACTCACTGTTCCCTAACTACATAGAGGAATTCACCTCTACATAGAAGAATGATTGGGAAGTTCTCCGTAAGATTGAGAGCAATAACGCCTTTAGGAGGCCGGTGACACTCACTGTTCCCTGACTATGTAGAGTGTCCGTGTATAGACTCAGGCGGTCCTCCATACATGAAATGTTGAGAGGGAAAAACGTCTTCGGGACATTGGAAACACTCGCTGATTCACTGACTATACGCAAGAGATTAATTTCTATGTCATATTCGCCACAAAATTCCTAGAAAATAATCTATCTTATCTTATTACTCCTATTTCATGATCTAAATAGTAATAAATAAATGTATTACCCCGATTTCGTGATCGAATCCACGGCTGATCTCATGAAATGGTAATAGATATTACTCCGATTTCATGGTCGAACCCACGGCTGGTCTCATGAAATGGTAATATCACCACTTTTTTTATTACTCCGATTTCATGATCGAATCTACGATCCCATGAAATGGTAATACCTATTTTATTATTCCGAATTTATGGTCGGATCCACGGCTGATCCTATGAATTGATAATAACAACTACTCATTTTATTACTCAGTTTCATGAATTATTCTCCACTAAATTCCATGAATTAGTAATAAATATTCAACAACTGGACATCTGGACCATCACTGAGCGCAAGCCCCACAAAAATGGTGCAAGTGTACTCGACAATGATGCACGACTGAGCACCCAGATTCACGAACGAGCATCCAAAAATGTGAAACAATGGGGAATCCTTCACAAAAAAGGAGATAGAAAATAATAATAATAATAAAATAATGGGAAGCGCCCATGGGACGGACCCACCGGCCGGCCGGCCGTGCCCTAGCCGTGGCCGGTCCCATGCTTCCTCCATTATTTTTCCCTTATTTTTGTAGTTTTCATAAACTCATGAAGACTTCTCCATCTTAATTCCTTATTTGTACAAAACTCGTGAATTCTCCACAACTTCGTGGGTCCACCAAATAAAATTATAAAATAAGGAGAGAGTGTGGGATCGGGCAACCTAGCCGGCCGGTCATGCCAAAGCCGTGGCCGGTCCCACACCTCACAATCCTTAGTTTTTTATAATTATTATTCCCTAATCTGGTGAAACTCCTTGTTTCAACAAAAACTCATGGATTCTCCATATCTTCAAGGACTCTCCATAACTTCAAGGATCCACGAAAAATAATATTATAAAATAGGAAAAGGTGTGCGGGATCGAGCAACATGGCCGACCGGCCATGCCCTAGCCTTGGTCAGTCCCACACCTTGCAATCCCTAATCTTTCATAATTATTATTTTTCTCAACTCGTGAAACTCCCAGATTTGGGCAAAATTCTTGATTTCTCCATATTTTCTCAAATATTGCTCGAATCACGAAAAACCAAAAGCCAACATGGTCACACGGCCGGCTAGCCTCTCACGAAAATTTTAAATATTAAAATATTTTTATTTTAATATTTTCAAAATATTGATGAATTGAGCATACATGCTCATTCCACCAAAAAATCGAGAATTCTCGGTCAAGATGAAACTCTTCCGAAAATTCACGATATTGCTCAAACGCGAATCAGAAAATACTGGAACTCTCAGTATGGAGACACGGACATCATGGCAACACATGCATGCCTCCGTGACCGACCAGTTTGTTCCTAGGGCTTGCACAAAGCCGGTCCCACACGTTTTCGCAATTCTGACCTAATTTGCTCAATTGCTCATACTGGGCCCGAACTCTCTCCAACCAACTGGAGAATCCTCCAAATGACCAACAATTGGTCACGTGACCACCAAAGGCCGATCCCATGCCCCCTTGGTCGGTCCCATCTCTCATACCTAGGTTTTACACCTAATGCTGAACCCAGCAATATTTTCAGTAAATGATGAATCCACCATTTATTCATGAATTTTCACCAACTCTCAAACTGAGAATACTGGTGCATGCTCACTTGAGCACTGGGCATCACATGGGCGCTCATCATCCCATGTAGTCGGTCCCTCATCACTCATGGTCAATTTTCAGCAATTCTCCAATGGATGAATGGAGGATTGACCAAAAATTAGGGTTTTGAACAAACGATTTGTGAAACCATCATTCTGAGCACCCTTCAAACACTAATAAAATTATGTTGATCCAGCAATCAACATCTAAATTAATTATGCAATATTCGGTAATCTACCAATATTTTAATTGATATTTTATTGGGTCACGTCACCAGTAAATAATTCGCCGAATCGAGCAATACTTGCTCAATTGCCCGAATATTGACCCATATTCAGCAATTCATCATAATTTGTCGAATTGAGAAATACTTACTCAGTTGCACGTCAGATTACCAAAAATTATTAATTTGTGAATTGGGCAATACTTGCTCGGTTGCTCATCAAATCCTTAATTTGGTGAATTAAGCAATACTTGCTCGGTTGCTCATCAAAGCCTTAATTTGGTGAATTGAGCAATACTTGCTCGGTTGCTCATCAAATCCTTAATTTGGTGAATTGAGCAATATTTGCTCAGTTTCTCATCAAATCCTCAATATTCAGCAATTCGCAGAATTGAGCAATACTTGCTCAATCGCTCAACTAGTCGGTAATCCATCGTACTGAAATCCCTCAGAGAACTACATGTTCAACTTACGAATCGCTGAGCATTCACCATTCATGCTCGATTTACGAAAACTTAGACTCATTATCTTCAGTCAACAATTGACTATTCAAAAAACGTACGCCCTGCAGACTCCACGATTTGTGAGACATCAATCACGTCACAAATGGGGGGATATCACTTAGGGTTTTGGTCTGGCGGTCTACAACACGTGGATTCATCCATAACGAGAAATGTGCGTAAGTCGTGTAAACGGTTGAAGGAGTCAACAAAGTAGTGGGTGCACGATCAGTCAAGTCTCCACACGACATGGAACTGACTTTACCACGATCTCCCACTTTCCCACTCTTTCACTCAAGAAACCTCACACTTACAGGGATCAGTGGTGTTACTATTTTGACTGTACAAATAAGTCTCTGAATCCATGATTGAAAAATAACATTGACAACATTCGAACCCTCGAATACACGTCTAGCAAGAATTCTACGAGTAATCACTCTCAATAATTCATCAATCCATCAGAACTTATTAGAACTCAACAGTTCACCAATACTGCAGAAACCTTCAACACACCCACAATCTTCGATCATCACTTATCCCACACAATTCTCAGCTTCCCTCCTACAGATCAACCCATCTCCCTCTTTGCGACCGAATTGATTCTGGAACGGCCATTGTCTTGGTTTAGGCCGGAGTCATACAGATTGATTTCCCGAATCTAAGCACCCCTTTGCAGCGGTGCATCTGTGTGAGGATTAACATTTTTCCCGGTTGAGGAGTCTCGATAGCACGCTCAACTCTCCACTTTACCGAAAAACCGGCGACACGTTTCTCCCCATCCACAACGGAGTTAACGCACGTATGTAATTTACTTAATTACAATAAAAATTATAATGTGAAAATTAAGTAAATGATACAACAAGAGTTTGTTAACGAGGAAACTGTAAATGCATAAAAACCCCGGGACCTAGTCCAGTTTTGTTAAGATGATATACAAAATCTAATACCAACTTCGTATAGCTGAGACCAAGTAGACCACCCCTAGCTACTTAGTTTCCTCAGTATCCCTACACCTTCAACTTCTAGAGTCACACACGTGAATAGCAGGTGAGTTGCTAGAAGATAATCACTCTAATAGCAAGTGAGTTGCTATTCACGTGAATAGCAAAGGAAGAATCTGTTTGGTAACCACTCTAATCAATCTTGCTAGAAGATATGTGAGTTGTTGACAAATGCTCTTCTGAGTGCCTTCTATCCCCTACCAGATGCACCGAGTGTCGAATACAATTTCAAAAAAGAAGGACCACCTTATTCATACGTGTCAACTGCATTAAGATCCTCAAAAGCAGCTAACCATCCAACATTAATGTGGTTCTTTACATTAGAAAAGACAAATTGTCCCAAAATATACATAAAAAAGGCTCTTGCGACTCTTTTAGCAACGTTGTTATTACTTTCAGCCCCACAACCAACTTATATTTTTCGAAATATGTGCTTAAAAATGTAACCTTAATTGCATATGAAACCCACTGCACGGGGTTTTCTTTGGTACTTAGTGAAAGATCTTGTATCTCTGAAAAATATGCTCATTTTTTAGGAAAGATGAGACTCGAGCGTGCGGACGGAGACTCCTCGACCGAGAAAATTTCCTAAACCTTTTTCAAACAGATGCACTGCATGGGAGTGCTTTGATTTCGAGAGATCAATATATAGGACTCCGGCCTAAACCAAGACAATGGCCGCTCCAGAGTCAATTCGGTCAAAAAGAGGGAATAGGGTCGATCTGTAGGAGGGAAGCTGAGAAGTGTGTGTGAGATCAATGATGACCAAATATTATAGATGTGTTCACGATTTCTGCAAGTTGGTGAACTGCTGGGTTCAGATGAAAGAATAAGTTTTGATTGATTGAGTGAATTCTGTTCTGCTTAGAGTTACTGTTCATATGAGAATTCATAGTTGTTTAATCGTGGATTCTTAAATTTTATTTATATTGCAAGAATAATAGACACATTGATCCCAGTAAATATGACGGGTGTTGGAGTGAAAGAGTTGGAAAGTGGAAAATCGTGGTTAAACCAGTTCCATGTCGTGCGAAGACTTGGTTGATTGTCCACCCACTACTTTCCTAACTTCCTCAACCGCTTGCACGACATACTCACATTTCTCATCATGGGTGTACACACGTGCCGTAGGCCGCCAGACCAAAACCCTAATGAATATCCCCCCATGTGATGTGATTGATGTCTCATGAATGTGAAGTATGCAAGGAAGATGTGTATTTAATTATTCAGTTGTTGACTTGACTAGACGATGAGTCTTAGCCTTGATGAGTCAAGCATAATGAACGAATGTGGTATGCTCTGAGACTCATGGATTGAGCATAAAGTGTCTGTTGGGACAAAATAATCAAAACACGTTGAGTCTTGATGAATTGTGATATATCATTTTACTAGTAGAATTAATAATGATATTTAGATTGAGCGTGCGATGAGATTGCTCGATCAAGGACTTATTTTGATATGTCGAGTATTCGACAGGAAATCAAAGATATTGTTGAATACAGAATGCTCATTTCTGATCCAATATATCATGAGTGATTGAATGACAAAGTATGGATCAAAAATATTGGATGGTCTTCCGTTCGAACCATGTTTCTCAGTCGAGCAAAAATGTTGGTAGCAGGACCAATCATTAAATCTGAATCAGAATATTGATTGCTGGATCAATAAAATTCTCGAATATTGATAGTTGAATCGACATGAGGAATTTTTCTCGGTCGAGCAATTGATAGTTGAATCAATGAGTTTTGAACCCCAGTTGATCATGTATTTTGCTAACTTAAGAAATTTAGTATTATAGATGAGCAGAATGAATATTGCTCGTTTGAGCGAATATTGATCATTTTAGCAATATTGCTCGATTCATGAATTATTGGTAGCGGGACCAAATAAAAAAATATTAATTAGAAATACTGGTAGCTGGACCGAATATTGTATAATTAATTAGGATTTTGATTGCTGGATCAACATAAAATTATTAGTGTTTGAACCTGCTCAGAATTATGGTTCGCAGAGCATTTGGTTAGAATCGCTAATTTTGATCGATTGTTGATCAATTGTTGATCAATTGATGATTTACTGAAAATCAACTAAATGAGTGAGAGATGGACCGACTACATGGGATGATGGGCCGACCATGTAGTGCCCAGGTGCTCGAATGAGCATGAACCAAAGTCTTTTGTAGATCAGTTGGTGAAAGGATGATTAAATACTCGTTTAATCATTATTAAACATAATGCTTGTCTGAGCGTTAGGTGATAAAACCTAATAATGGAGAGAGGAGGGACCGACCAAGGGGTATGGAACCGGCCCTTGGTGGTCGTGGGACCTTGTGATGGTCAATTGATCAAAGGACCAAGTTGTTTGGAAAGAGTTTGAACCCAATATGAACCGTAAAAGATTAATTAGCTCAAAATTATGAAAATGTGTGGGACCGGCTTCTTGCAAGCCAAAGGGACGACCTTGATCGGTCAAGGTGTTATGCCCGTGCCACCATATTGTCCGTGACTCAATTCTGATAATTTGGTATTTTCTAGTGCGCGTTCGAGCAATATTTTGGATTTTCAGAAGAGTTTGATCTTGACTGAAACTCTTGATTTTGCTTGAGTGAGCAAGTAGAATTTTTCTCGCGCAACCAATATTTTGAGAATATTCAAATAATAATATTTTAATATGTGTCGTGAGAAGCCCGGACGGTCATGTGATCATTTGACTTTTTACTTTTTAGTAGTTTGAGCAATATTTGAGAAAATATGGAAAAACCAGGGTTTTGCTCAAACGAAGGAGTTTCATGAGATGAGGGAAGAAACAATAATAATAAAATAAGGAGTTGGGAGGTATGGGACCGACCACGGCCAAGGCATGGCCGGACGACTGTTTTTCCCCGGTCCCGTGCTCTTCCCTATTTTATATTATTATTTTCATCATTTGAGGAAATATGGAGAAGAGTTTTTCTCGAACGAGGGAGTTTTCTCAAACAAGGAGTTTTCATGAGATTAGGAAAAATAATAAAAGAAGGTGAAAAAATAAAAGGAAGGCGTGGGACTGGCCAGCCGGTGGGCTCGGTCCCGTGTGTGCCTCCTTTATATTTTTTATTATTATTTTTCTTACCCATTTCCACAGCTTTCCTCATTCGTCCATATTATTGAATGCTTTTTTATGAGTTTGGGTGCTCGTTCTTGCATTATTGTTAAGTGCACTCGCACCATTTTCTCGAGACTTACTCGGTGGTGGCCTAGATGCCTGAACACTGAATATTTATTACTAATTCATGGAATTCAGCGGAGAATAAGCCATGAAATGGAGTAATAAAATAGATTGATTATCTATTACTAATTCATGGAATTCAGCCTGAAATAAGCCATGAAACGGAGTATTGAGATAGAATAGATTATTTTTCTACGAATTCAATTGATGAATGTTGCGCTAGAATTAATCTGTGAATGGCTCTATACTAACATGCAATATGTCTAGGAGCATTATGTTTATTCAAGAATGAGGTATGAGATGATAGAAGCATCATACTCATCCTGAATATTGATTCTGCATAGTCAGGGAACAGTGAAGACATTAGCGCTCTATACTAGCATGCAATATGTCTAAGAGCCGTCCAACAATTAAGTGTCAAAGGGTGGAACCTGAACCGGTTAAGTTCGTTATGGAACGCGGTTCAAACACGTAAAGGTTACGAGTTCAGGGTATGTGAACCGTACGCGTGCAGCAAGGGCTTGTTTGTTTTGTGAGTTGTTATTTAAACAAGTTATAAAGAAGATTGGAGCAAAGCTCAAAATCTTTTAACAAGCAACCAAGATACTTTGCATACCATGACACCAAGAGAGAGTTTGTTTCCAACAGCTCTTACATCTTACAATAATGAGAGAAACCCAAGGAACTATTTTTACAAGTTTTTCAAAGAACATACAAATAGCACAAGACACTTTGTGTTCCTGATTTCTTCGTTTACAACTTATAAAACACAGTCTTTCCAGATAATGTTCAGTATTGCAAAGGGAAACTCTTTTGATAAGAAGAGACATCCCGACTTTCTCATGAAAGAGAGCAATATCATTATCTTGAGAAGGTGTATCAGGGTTTGACCACTGAACTAATTCATGCTTTGAGGTGATACAGTCAGAAGACTGAGATTTAAACTCCTCTTGTAATACGTTTAGTTTTCTACTAATTGGATTACCAAAAGGAAGAACATTGTATTTACTGATTAGTAAATCAAGATCAACCTCAACATGAATATTATTCATCATAACTTGATTTAGCTTGTCAAGAGATTCTTGTTCTTTTTGGAGGTATGACTCAACATCAAGAGATAAGCTTTCAAGTTTCTTTTCAAGCCCTGAAAACACTTCAAGGGATTTTGAACCTGATGGAGGCTTAGATAAAATTTCTTCAACAGATTTTATTAAATCAGTCATGGAAGAGAACTCAGGAATCCCTGGATCTGGTGGCGCATTTATTGAGATAGTATTTATGTCCATAGAGTCAGATTGCTACAAACACAGACTTATGAGGTCTTAAACGTGTTTGCCTGCTCTAATACCAATTGAAAAACCGGGGGTCTAAAAACCACACCCAATATTTCTTTTAGGAAATCTGTATGGACTAACTCCGATATATTTCCAGGAGAATCAACTAGACAGTCAAACTCAATCAAGGAAAATACATCCAAGAGTTATATCTCAATTTCTCAAATCAATATGCAATCGAACATATAGAAATCTGTGAGCCGGATTTGTTAGAGCACTGCTCGGTCGAACTCGCATGCGTTGGTATCTCAAGCATGTTTGTCAATGTTAGTGATCAAAACTATAATTCTTGATTTCTAGTCTACTTATAGATGTCTCGGACTAGGACATAGATTGTGTAGTTGAGCCTTAGACTTCGCGGTGTTCATCATTTGAAGACGAATAACTACTAAGGAGAGCTTGTGGAACTTCATCAACAAAAGGTATGTGGAGACTGAAACTCATCTATCACTTGGAAAGTCTATTTCTACTTTATCTCCTATGTTGAGACATAAGTCGTATTACGATATAGTTTTCTGTTATACACATTTGAGATTTCGAGCTGAGTTTAACTCGCTTACATATTTCTCGGAATATGTGTTGGCAAAGATTTCGCTTCGACCAAGTTCATCTTATATTCTTGACGCAAGTCAAAAGATGATTATGTGAAAATTGCCGAGTAACATCTTACATGGTTTGTGTGATACAATCATTTGGTGTAGACTTGGAATGTTTCGTTATGATTATTTCAATAACTTGAAAAATTACTTTGATGCTAATAGTGTGTGAAAATGGTTACTGTCATCCTCTAAGAAAATTTCAATGATTGAAATAAGATTTTAGGACACTTAACCATTATTGGATTTTTCATGTTGTGTACTCTTGCACATATGTAATCCATGTACGAGAACTATAGTATGCGTACCCGTACGCGTACCTGTTGGCTTCAGAAATCTTGGAACCTAAGTATGCGCAACGGTTCACGTACTGGCGTAAGGTTCATGTCCGAATATTTCTGCTGGGATTGGAAGTACGCGTACCCGTTTGCGTACTTGAAGGTTAAATTTCTAAAATTGGTTGTGTACATTAACATAAACATTTATAAAATGAGGAATGCAATCTTTGCCAACCGTGGCTATAATGTTCATGAATTGATTCGAGCGAATCAAACCAATTTTTCTTCAATTGTGTTCTTGTAAAATCCTATGAGAATATAGCAATTGAACAAACTCTTTTAACTAGTTTCATTTGAGTCATTTGAACTAGTTATGGTTAAGATAAAAAAGGTTGATATGATAGTAATCAAATGGCTAACCTCGGTTAACTATTATTGTGCCAACATGGTGTACTCGTTTAGGTACGGTTACATAAACCTAAATGAGGGTACATTTCATTTGTGTGTAACAAACTAATTAAGTTCGATCTAACGGTTGAAAGATATTAGCTTGGTTGAATCAGGTTTTTCATCTAACGGCGAATAATGAATGCTTTGCTACCAAGGTAACTTGGATTGCAAACCCTGATTTGAAAACTATATAAAGGAGAACTCTAGCAACTGGGAAACCTGATCCCCACACCTCCTGTGTGTTACTAGTTGCATAAACTAGAGTCGATTCTACTTTAACCTTGGGTTTCTCTCGAGACCTTGTAGGTTAACGACTTGAAGACTTCATTGGGATTGTGATGCCAGACCAAACTATTTTCTCTGTAGTTGCGTGATCTGATCTTGTTGTTTCTATCGTGTTGAGTACAATTGAAATAACTGGCTCGATATTAATATCTCCGATAGGCAAGATAAAAAGTAATCACAAACATCTTCGTCTCATCGTTTGTGACTCCACAATATCTTGCTTCGCTAGTCGATTAAGATTGTTGTGAGGTGATTGATAATACTAGGTTGTTCTTCGGGAATATAAGACCGGTTTATCAATTGGTTCATGGTCACCTTGATTTATCTAAAGACGGACAAAAACTCTTGGGTATTTATATGGGAGACAGATTTATTCATTCTATAGACTTTTTTGTGTGAGACAGATTTGTTTATCAAGTCTTCGACTTTGGGTCGTAACAACTCTTGGTTGTGGGTGAGATCAGCTAAGGGAATCAAGTGTGTAGTATCCTGCTGGGATCAGAGACGTAAGGAACGCAACTGTACCTTGAATCAGTGTGAGATTGATTAGGGTTCAACTACAGTCCATTCCGAAGTTCATTGGTAGTAGGCTAGTGTCTGTCGCGGCTTAATACAGTGTGGTGTTCAAATCTGGACTAGGTCCCGCGGTTTTTATGTATTTTTGGTTTTCCTCGTTAACAAAATTCTGGTGTCTGTGTTATTTCTTTTACGCATTATATTTTGTTATATAATTGAAATATCACAGGTTGTGCGTTGTATCGATCAATTAGGAAATCCAACCTTTGGTTGTTGATTGAGATTAATTGATCCTTGAACATTGGTCTTTGGTACCGTTCAAGTTTACTTCTCTTATATTCAATCGGGCTCGCAAATTTCTAGTTGCGGATTGCAGATTGAATTAAGAGATAGAGATATAAACTCTTGTATATAGTTTTCTCTAGATTGAGTCTGACTGTCTAGTTGATTCTCTAGAAACTATATTGGAGTAAGTCCTCTCAGATTTCCAAACGAATTGTTGGGTGTGGTTGTTGTACCCCTGCATTTTCAATTGGTATCAGATCAGGAAAACACACTAAATACCTTATAAGTATGTGTTTGTAGCGATCTGATATGGACAAAAGTGTTATCTCTATAAACGTACCAAAAGTCTTCGATGGATCAAATTACTTATGGTGGAAAATTTCTATGCGTGCCTTTCTTCAAGAGCGTGATTTTCAATCATGGGTTTATCTAGTTAATGGCTATGATGCTCCCGTTGTTGCAGTAGGAGATGCGACCATTCCAAAGGATATTGGTGCATATGACCCTGCTGAGATTCTTGCTGCAAAGCAAAATTCCGACGGTTTGAACGCCATCATTCATGCCATTACCCCAGATATTTAGCACCATGTGACTACGTGCACTAGGTCTAAAGATGCTTGGGATATCTTAGAAACCGTATTTGAAGGGAAAACCTCTGAAAAGGAAGCTAGGCTGCAAAACCTAAATTCTGATTGGGAAAACCTTCGTATGGCAGATGAAGATTCATCTGATGATTTAATCCCAAAGTGTCTGAAATTGTTAATGCATCTTTTGCATTAAGTAAGACTATTCCTGAAAAGGACATTGTGATGCAAATTCTTGTATCGTTGATATTTAGATACGACTCTAATAAGCATGCCATCGTTGAGACAAATAACCTTAATGCTCTCTCCAGAAATACACTGGTTGGGAAGTTAAAGATCTTTGATCATGAGCATACATCCAAATCTGGAAAGGATGTTGCTTTCGAAGCACAAAAGAACACTAAATTACTTGACAAAAGTAAAAGTATTTGCATCTCTGAAGATGATCTTTCTGAGGCTGATTCATCAGATGAAAATCTTTACAAGTCAGTCTCTTTGATCACAAGACAATTTAGAGATCTTCTATTGAAGAGAAGTAAACGGTTCTCCAGAGATAAACCTAGGTCATTAGCGAAACCTCACAATCGTGTTCCTCCTAAAAACATGGATGTTGACGAGACTGATGACGAGGATATGCCACAGTGATTTAAGAGTAAAGGTTTTGGTCATTTTGCAAATGAGTGTCTGAACCGCAGAAAATAAACTGGGAACTAAGGTCTTGCGGCAACTCTTGATGAAATGTCTGATCACTATGATTCTAATGAAGACGAAAAATCAAGTGTTGCGCTTCTTTGTGAAAATATTTATTTTGATAATTGTATCAATACATACATAAATATTGATATTCTTTCAGAAGAGAACTCAACCAATATGGAAGAAAAATTGACCTTTCCGTTGGAAACTCTCTGTCTATTTTTTCAGATTCCACTATGTGTCTAGCATCTTGCACATCTCAGGCGTCTGAATTATATTCCAGGTTGACATGCTCGTATTGTTCACTCAAAGGTCATGAACCTTCAAAGTGTTTCCAGTACAAACACAAAACGCGGTATGTCAATAAACTTCAACGAAGAGCGAATCGATTAACAAACAAGCTCAAACTTGTTTAAAAAGCCGCCGAGGTATGTAAGATTTTATCTTCTTCGAAGAAGTTAGTTTCCAAGGATAAAACAGGACCACTAGAGAAGAAAGTATGGTCTAAACATTCTGAAAGACAGGGTTCAAAGAATTCCTTTCAAAAAGGTTATGGTGGACATATTGTTGTTCACCGCAGCACAGCTTGATTGTGTTGTTTGGTGCATCTTGTCTCATGTGCCTGATCAAAAGAGACAAGATTGTGCACACCTCATTCTTTAAGAAAATAATTTTTTTGTTTTGTTGATTTTTCTTTCTTAATCTTTGCTACGTTTTGCAAGTTTTGGAATTCTTCCATATCTAATTGATATTGAAAATGGCTTCCCTGGTCAATCAGTAAAAGAGGGTTATTCTCGAAAATTCTACCCTTCTTAGGGTTGTGATTTGTGCGTGCACGAACCTATGTTTAAAGGTTTCGTAACCCTACAGTCTTTTTTCCTTCTCTAAAACTCTTTTTATCTTAAGACTGCTTGTTGAGTTTAAATTGTGAATTCCTCTCACAAACCCGTACGCATATGGATACTCCAAGCATCATGTCTTCTGATGGAAAAGATGTTAATATGATTGTTAATCCATCAATCATGAAGGAAAAAGAAAGATCTCTGTTACCTCCAACTTTGAAAAAAAAAAGAAGGAATGTGAGGAAGCCAAGAGCTGTTCCTTCAAACTCTCAGAAGTTTTCTGGTGTTCTTGAAGAGTTGAAGGAAACAAGGAAGGAGATTCAACAAATAAAGGCTTTTGTTATGAGAACTCTTGAAATTCAGAAGGCCCTGGTTCGACATCATCAACCTAGAAGGGTTGTTGGAATTGACTCCTTTCTTCACAAACCATTTGTTCCCATAGTTGTTGACGACAAGGAGTTTGGGGACGATAAAGAATATTTCAGATGTCTCAATGTCTAGGAAACTTCTTATGAGAGTTTTATTCTTGTGTTTTTTAAGAAGGATGACTAGGGTTTGGAATAGCCATTATTGTGAGTACACATAGCTATGTCCAACTTTTCATCTTCAATGTTTTTAGTTTATTTATTTACATTCTAAGTTATTTGGAAGATGATTTTTGAAGTATTAATCTTTATGGTTTCATATATTGCAAATTTTTATGGGATATGTTGTTTACGTCCGTGAACCTTGACTGTCCCATACTTGTTCAAAAGTTATCTATATTATGTGGTATGAAAGTATTGATAAAGGATAGAAAGAACTTTTGAATACAAAAGTTAAACCTTTTATGTCATTATTTTGATGGAAGAAAGGATGAACTTTTGTTTACAAAGATTAAGTTTATTAAATGGCATTGTGCAAATAGTGACGAAAAATAGAATGAATCTTTGTTTATTCCGCGGTATTGGTCTTTCCCTGATCCACATCTTTGTGCATATATTGTGTTGCTCCGTAAGTTCTCTTATGTTGAGCATGGCCAATTGAATTGATCATTTTTGTGGCTAATTCAATTGTGATTTTTGGATACAAATTTATGTTCTCATGTGATTTGATTATGTCCAAAGAAATACTTATTTTCTCTAAAAGTAAGGTCGCTCTTGTTGTTCTTTTAGGAATGACATTTTATGGGGGAGAGTTCTTTTTGAACTTGTGCTTAAATGCCAAATTTTTGTGGTGAGTGCGGCTGTGGAATATTGTAGGGGTTATCTTGTATCTTTATAAACTCCTTGATGAATGCATTTAGCTTCGGCTATATTATTGCATCTAAATAAGTTGGTATGTTATTCTCTTTTGGTCATGAAGTATCTCTATGAAAATTTCATGAGGATCCCACTAGTTTTCGTACCTTTGTCAATTTATACTGACAAAAAGGGGGAGAATTAATGTGTAGTTTCATACTACAAATACATATGGTTTACGGATCATTATGTAAGGGGGAGTGGTTTTCATGTCGAGATGAAGTATTGACTAAGGGGGAGTGATACATATCACCATAGTATTGTTGTCAAAGTTGTGATACAATTGAACTTTGATGTTGTGTAATGATATTATGACACTGTAGCATTTGTTTTCTCGTTGTTTTCGCTACAGATCTTCAACAACTATGATGCTGAGTTGAACACGTTTAGAATCATGGAGTACTTGGAAGTAACGAAGATTTCGAGTCGTGTTGAAGATGCCAAGGAGATCAAGCATTTGGATGAGAAGCTACAAAGTTTTATTTATTTTGTAATCCATATGTATTGATAGTTTTGTCACTAAAGTTGACAAAGGGGGAGATTTTTAGATCACTGCTTGGTCGAACTCGCATGCGTTGCTATCTCAAGCATGTTTGTCAATGTTAGTGATCAAAACTATAAGTCTTGATTTCTAGTTTACTTATATATGTCTCGGACTAAGACATAAATTTTGTAGTTGAGCCTTAGACTTCACGGCGTTCATCATTTGAAGAAGAAGAAATACTAAGGAGAGCTTGTGGAACTTCATCAACAAAAGGTATGTGGAGACTAAAACTCATTTATCACTTAGAAAGTCTATTTATACTCTATCTCCTATATTGAGACATAAGTCGTATTACGATATAGTTTTCTATTATACACATTTGATATTTTGAGCTGAGTTTAACTCGCTTACATATTTCTCGGAATATGTGTTGGAAAAGCTTTCGCTTCGACCAAGTTCATCTTATATTCTTGACGCAAGTCAAAAGATGATCATGTGAAAACTGCCGAGTAACATCTTACATGGTTTGTGTGATACAATCATTTGGTGTAGACTTGGAATGTTTCATTATGATTATTTGAATAACTTTAAAAATTGTTTTGATGCTAATAGTGTGTGAAAACGGCTATTGTCATCCTCTAAGAAAGTTTCAATGATTGAAATAAGAGTTTAGAACACTTAACCATTATTGGATATGTCATGTTGTGTACTCTTGCACATATGTAATCCTACGAGTTTTGTTCCGTGTTTCGATAAATCAAGGTGAACAGGAACCAATTGATATGCCGGACTTATATTCCCGAAAAACAACCTAGTAATATCAATCACCTCGCAATAATCTTAATCGTATGGAAGTGAAACAAGAAATTGTGGAATCACAAACGATAAGATGAAGATGTTTATGACTAATCTTTATCTTACCTATCGGAGATTAAATCTCAAGCAAATTTATGAGAAGATAGTACTCAACACGATAGAACAAAGTAACATCAGAACACGCAACTACAGAGAAAATAGTTGGGCCTGGCTTCAGAATCCCAATGATGTCTTCAAGTCGTTAACCTATAATGGTTTTAGGAAAAACCTAGGTTAAAGGAGAATCGACTCTAGTCGCAACTAGTATCACACAAGAGGTGTGGGGATTAGGTTTCCCAGTTGCTAGAGTTCTCCCTTGTACAGTCTTCAAATCAGGGTTTGCAATCAATGTTACCTTGTAACAAATCATTCAATATTCACCGTTAGATGAAAACCTGATTAGAGTCAAGCTAATATCTTTCAACCGTTAGATCGAACTTAGCTTGTTATCCACATATGAAATGTGACTTCATTTAGGTATGAGTAACCGTACCCAAACGTGTGCACGTAGTTGGCTCACCAATAGTTAACTGAAGTTAGCCATATGAACACTTTCATATCAACCTTGTTCATCTTAATCACAAGTATTTTAAATGACTCAAATGAAACTAGTTATGGAGTTGTTCAATTGTTTATATTCTCATATAAGTATACAAGACACAATTGAAGCAAAATCGATTTTGATTCACATGAATCAATTCATGAACATTATAGCCACGGTTTGCTAAAGATTGTATTCCTTAATATATAAATGTATTAGTTCATAAAAAAACCGATTTTAGAACTTAACCCACTCAAGTATGCAAACGGGTACGAATACCTAAGTTGTCGGACATAGTTTGGGTTTGCCAGTATGCAAACGGGTACGCATGCCTCCAAACTCAGTTGAATTCCCGAATTTGAACTTTACACCGGTACGCATACGGGTATGCATACTAAGTTCCCGGACTTTCAACTGACCAACCAGTACGCATACGGGTATGCATACTATTGTTCCCGGACTTTGAATAACTTGCAACAGTTAGCATACAAGTACACATACTGTGCTATATTCAATCAATAGTTAATCGTTCTAAACTCCGTCTTAATCATTGAAACATGCTTGGAAGATGGGAATAACTGTCTCACACAAACTATTAGATTCAAAGCAATTTTCAAGTGATCAATAGATCAACACGAAACATTCCGAGTCTACATCAAATGACTGTCTCACACAAATTATGTAAGATGTTACCAGGCGATTTTCACATGATCATCTTTTGAGTTTCGTCAAGAATAAAGATGAACTTGGTTAAAGTGAAAGCTTACCAACACATATTTCGAGAAATATGTAAGCGAGTTAAACTCAACTCGAAATATCAAATGTGTATACTATAAAGTCTATATAGCTATACGACTTTTGTCTCAATGGGAGATAAAATAAAAATAGACTTTTGAGTGATAGATGAGTTCAAGTCTCCACATACCTTTTGTTGATGAAGTTCCACAAGCTCCCCTTAGTAGTTCTTCGTCTTCAATCAATGAACATCGTGAAGTCTAATGATCAACTACACGTTCTATCCTAGTCCGAGACATAACTATAAGTAGACTAGAAATCAAGACTTATAGTTTTGGCAACTAAACTTGACAAAAAGCTTGAGATAGCAACGCTTGCGAGTTCGACCGAGTAGTGCTTTAATAATGTCGTTGTTGGAAGCCGGAGTAGTTTTTGGAGTACCACCATTATTTCTAGTGCTAGCACCGTTTGGGTTAGGATTTGTAGCTGGACCCGACTTGAGATCAACCATTTTGACGAATTGGGATTGCAACCGAGAGATTAATCTCCCACTGTGGTCGCCAATCTGTTGATGGGGCAAAATAATTTGTTGTTTTTAAGGAAAGAGGAGACTCGAGTGTGCAGACGGAGACTCCTCGACCGGGCAAATTGCTTAAACCTTTTTCAAACAGATGCACTGCACAAGAGTGCTTTGAGTTCGAGAGATCAATTTGGAGGACTCCGGCCTAAACTAAGACAATGGCCGTTCCAGAGTCAATTCGGTCAAAAAGAGGGAAGAGGTTCGATCTGTAGGAGGGAAGCTGAGAAGTGTGTGTGAGATCAACGATGATCAAGGATTGTAGATGTGTTGACGATTTTTGCAAGTTGGTGAACTGCTAGGTTCAGACGAAAGAATAAGTTCTGATTGATTGAGTGAATTCTGCTCTGTTTGAGAGTTACTGTTCAGATGAGAATTATTAGTTGTTCAATCGTGGATTCTTAAACTTATTTATATTGCAAGAACAGTAGACACATTGATCCTAAGTGTGACGGTTGTTGGAGTGAAAGAGTGGGAAAGTTGAATTCGTGGTTAAAACAGTTCCATGTCGTAGACTTGGTTGATTGTCCACCCACTACTTTGCTAGCTTCCTCAACCACTTGCACAACTTACTAACATTTCACATCGTGGGTGTACACACGTTCCGTAGGCTGCCAGACCAAAATTCTAATGAATATCCCCTTATATGACGTGATTGATGTCTCATGAATGTGGAGTCTGCAAGGCAGACATGTATTTAATTAGTCAGTTGGCGACTTGGCTAGACGATGAGTTTTAGCCTTGATGAGTCGAGCATAATGAACGAATGCGGTATGCTCTGAGACTCATGGATTGAGCATAAAGTGTCTGCTGGAACATAATAATGAAAAGACGTTGAGTCTTGATGAATTGTGATATATCATTTTACTAGTCGAAGTAATAATGATATTTAGATTGAACGTGCGATGAGATTTCTCGATCAAGGACTTATTTTGATATGTCGAGTATTCGACAGGAAATCAAAGATATTGCTGAATTATACAGAATGCTCATTTCTGATCCAATATATCATGAGTGGTCGAATGACAAAGTAGGAATCAGAAATATTGGATGGTCATCCGTTCGAACCATTGCTCAGTCGGTCAAAAATGTTGGTGGCAGGACCAATCATTAAATATGAATCAAAATATTGATTGCTGGATCAATAGAATTCTCGAATGTTGATAGTTGAATTAACATGAGGAATATTGCTCGGTCGAGGAATTGATAGTTGAATCAATGAGTTCTGAACCCCAGTCGATCATGTATTTTGCTAACTTAAGAAATATAGTGTTATAGATGAGCAAAATGAATATTGCTAGTTTAATCAAATATTTCTCGTTTGAGCGAAAATTGCTCGTTTGAGCAATATTGCTCGATTCATGAATTATCGGTAGCGAGACTAAATAAAAATATTAATTGAAAATACTGGTAGCTGGATCGAATATTGTACAATTAATTAGGATGTTGATTGCTCGATCAATTTTTTTTATTAGTGTTTGAACCTGCTCAGAATTATGGTTCGCCGAGCATTTGGTTTGAAACCCTAATTTTGTTCGATTGTTGATCAATTGATGATTTACTGAAAATCAACTAAATGAGTGAGAGAGGGACCGACTACATGGGATGATGGCCCGACCATGTAGCTCCCAAGTGCTGGAATAAGCATGAACGAAAGTCCTTTGTAGACCAATTGGTGAAAGGATGATTAAATGCTCGTTTGATCATTATTAAACATAGTGCTCGTCTGAGCGTTAGGTGGTAAAACCTAATAATGGAGAGACGAGGGACCGACAAAGGGGTATGGAATCGGCCCTTGGTGGTCGTGGGACCAGCTGATGGTCAATTGATCAAATTCCAAGTTGTTTGGAAAGAGTTTGAACCCAATATGAACCGCAGAAGATTAATTAGGTCAAAATTATGAAAATATGTAGGATCGGCTTCTTGCAAGCCACATGGCCGAACTTGGTCGGTCAAGGTGGCATGCCCGTATCACCATATTATCCGTGACTCAATTCTGAGAATTTTTGTATTTTTTGGTGCGCGTTCGAGCAATATTTTTGGATTTTCAGAAGAGTTTGATCTTGACTGAAACTCTCGATTTTGCTTGAGTGAGCAAGTAGAATTTGCTCGCGCGACCAATATTTTGAGAATATTAAAATAATGATATTTTAATATTTTCCGTGAGAAACCCTGATGGTCATGTGACCATTTGACTTTTTGGTAGTTTGAGCAATATTGGATAAAATATGGAAAAACCAGGGTTTTGCTCAAACGAAGGAGTTTCATGAGATGAGGGGAAAAACAATAATAATAAAATAAGGAATTGAGAGGTATGGGACTGGCCACGGCCAAGGCATGGCCGGCCGACCGGACCTTTGTGCCCGATCTTGTGCTCTTCCCTATTTTATATTATTACTAGGTCTCAACCTGTGCCGTAATGACACGGGCAAGGATATGTGTTTCAAATGTATTCGTCGATTCATACATGTCGTAATTGTCTGAGAAGAATCGAACCGATCGATCCAGGTCTAAATGTTTTGAAGACTTGGTTGATAAGCATGTCCTTATCCTCGAATCTTTTAATATTGTGTATGTAAGTCATACAATCCTTTAGAACAAACATAGTTAATTGATAGAGCAAATCCTATAAGTAGTAGAACATTACTTCGTTCACTACTTCAAAAAAACATCATCAAAGGTCATTCATCAAACTTGTAAACTAAAAACACCTAAAATTACTTTAAAATCAATTAGATTAATCTTGCAAAATCTGTTAGCATTAGAATTTAATTTTTCTCTTTGATATAAATTGTTGGGTTCCCAATTTGTATAGATTTGTGTTTATTCATTTTCCTAAAATTTATAATAATATTTAATTCTTGATCCATTTCTTTTCTTGTCTCTTTACCTATTATTATGAACTATTTCTCAAGCATGCATAATTACACGAAGTTGGGGAGATATTGCAAAAACCGAAATCATGACAAAAAAGGGGAATAAAGAGATATGTGAGAAACTGAATCGATTACAATTAATTCACGCGTAGCCTTGCATAATCCCATGAAGTAGGAGAGAAATAATGACAGAAACAGAAACCATGACAAAAATAAGGGGAATAAAGAGATGTGAGAAACTGAACCGACTACAATTAATTCGCGTGTAGCCTTGTGTTTGGTCTTTTTTTTTATAGGTTTCATTTGTCTTCCTCCCCCTACTCGCCAAATCTTAAAATCACAACATCTTCTTTTTTGGAAAAATATGGCCTTTAAAAATTGTTTTAATTTTAAAAAATAATAAAAAATTAATTTGAAAACTAAAATTAAATTAAAACAAAGCAAAGAAAAATTAACCAAAGGTGACTAAATAATTTACCTATCTTAGGACACCTTTTCTCACCCTACTACTACTACTACTACTACTACTACTTCTTCCACCACCACATTATCGTCACCACTCCACCAGTCTCACCAATACACACCACCATTATCGTCACCGCCGATCTACCACCACCACCCACCATCAAAACCACCATTAATGGTTAATTTACCTATTTTGGGACCCATTTTATCACCCTATTACCACTACTTCTTCCACCACCACATTATCATCACCACTGCACCAGTCTCACCAATACCCACCACTGTCCACCATCACAACCACCATTAATGCTTACTGATGAGTATTGAATTGACAAAAATATCAACAAAAAAATAAATTTATTATGTAATATATTATGAAATATCAATTAGCATTTATTATTAAAATTTAATTAAACATGATCATTTATAGGGGTAGATTTATGTTCTGCAAGTATAAATTGATTGTTCTTTATCTAGCCTAACTTGTCCGAATTTTGTTTTGTATTTTGGAAATGTAATCAATTTTATTTTAATACTAAAAACCCTGATTTATTCGATCGGGTACTATAAATAGTTGGGATCCCATTTGGGTGATCCAGCGGTCATGATCATATTGTCTTATATGATTTAGTATCCTCCTCAAAATATATGTGTTTTGTCCTACCAGTTGTGCTAAAAACAACCAACTACATCTATCACAATAAAATGTTTCTCATTTTGCAAAGACACAAAACTATTATTGTCCACTACTACTCACTAACATCCATCACCGTAAGTAAAAGCCAGCCACGCCCAATATTTTTTCCACCACCAGTAATGTTACTACCTCCACCATTCACAAATACCCGCCATTGTTTCCACCACCCACTGCTTCTTTCATTACCATCATTAAAAATTATTAATATAATTTTTAACCGGGTCACTGTAGTACAGTGGTAAAGTCATTGGGTGATGATACCAGTTACATAAGTTCGAAACTCGCCAGCACCAAATTCTTTACCGATCAATATATATATACATATATAGTTTTTAATAAACTTATATTTATTAATAAAAATATGTATTTATTAGATTCATTAAATGAACATTTAATGTTACCACCTCCACCACTCACAAATACCCGCCACTGTTTCCACCACCCACTTCTTCTTTCACTACCACCATTAAAAATTATGTAGTACAGTGGTAAAGTCATTGGGTGACGATACCAGTTACCTGAGTACGAAACTCGCTAGCACCAAATTATTTTCCGATCAATATATATATATATATAGTTTTTAATAAACTTATTTATTAATAAAAATATGTATTTATTAGATTCATTAAATGAACATTTATCATGAAAAATTAATTAATCATTCATCATGAGCAATTAATAGGTCACTAATTAATAAAGTATTTATAATGGTTAGTTGAAAAAACCACGACCGCAGATTTATCCCTCCTAGACAAACCTTGGCCGCTCTTTATCTAGCCTAACTTAGCCGAGCTTTGTTTTGTATTCTTGATTTTCATCGTTTGAGGAAATCTGGAGAAACTAGGAGTTTTGCTCGAACGAGGAAGTTTGCTCAAACAAAGAGTTTTCATGAGATTAATAAAAATAATAAAATAAGGTAAAAAAATAAAAGGGAGGCGTGGGATCGGCCAGCCGATGGGCCCGGTCCCGTGTGTGCCTCCTTTATATTTTTTATTATTATTTTTCTTCCCCATTTTGCATAGGTTTCCTCATTCGTCCATATTTTTGAATGCTCGTTTATGGGTTTGGGTGCTCGTTCTTGCATTATTGTTAAGTACACTCGCACCATTTTCTCGGGGCTTACTCGGTAGTGGCCCAGATGCCCAAACAGTGAATATTTATTACTAATTCATGGAACTCAACAGAGAATAAGCCATGAAACAGAGTAATAAAATAGATTGATTATCTATTACTAATTCATGGAATTCAGCCGAGAATAAGCCATGAAATAGAGTAATGAGATAGAATAGATTATTTTTCTAGGAAGTCAATTGATGAATGTTGTGCTAGAATTAATCTGTGAATGACTCTATACTAGCATGCAATATGTCTAGGAGCATTATGTTTATTCAAGAATGAGGTATGAGATGATAGAAGCATCATACTCATCCTGAATACTGATTCTGCATAGTCAGGGAACAGTTTGGCATCCTGAAGACGTTAGCGCTCTAACTAGCATGCAATATGTCTAGGAGCCGTCCAATCATTAGAGATTCTATACATATGCGTTCTACATAGTCAGGGAACAGTGTGGAATCCTGAAGACGTTAACGCTCTATACTAGCATGCAATATGTCTAGGAGTCGTCCAATCATTTCGATTCCATGTAGAAGTGTTGATGAATTATGCACGGTATCGAAAAGCTCAAATGGGAGACTTTACGAATAACATATTCATACGGAGCTCTGAGAGGGTGTACGCTCAGTCAGATATTGTGAAATGGGCTTTCACGAATCCTAAAATATGAGTTTCACATACATTTCTGAAGCCGTGTCAGAAACATGCAAGATCATGATTTTACGATTTTAGTTGAAAGTCCACCATCAGCAAATATCAGTTAAAGCATGTGCCTTACCATCTTCCACTATATAGTAGTTTGCTAACTCAGGAACAAAGACCTCCACGGCTTCCAAAATAGGGTCTATTTCAGGATCTGCAACACCTTTATGTTTTTGTTTCTTGTTCGTCTTATCTCGGCGTTTCCGTTTTGTAACGATAAGTACAAGTTTCATAATTAAAAGAGTAATTATAAACAAGTAATCTAACTCTACAAATATTCATAAATCCTCCAAAATAAAATTTTCACCATTATCAAAGTAATCCTCTAAAAAAATAATCAGCTCTAAAAACATTCATATATTCAAAATAAATACAAATTGCATTGTTAAAAAGTAACCTTCTAATCAACTCTACAAACATTCATAAATCCTCCAAATACATATTTCACCATTTACAAAGTAATCCTCTAATCAAATAATCAACTCTAACATTCTTTATAATTCCATCAACATTCGTAATTCCAAAATTTCATAATTCCATACACACAAATTATGTCTTCAACATCTACAACAAACATATACATCCCTAGACACATAAAATTAACCACAATCCAACCCAAATTAATCAATTCCAAATTCAATCAATCAATTCAAATCAACTTATCTAAACCCATTTTAAGAACTAAAATTACCAAAACTTAGTTACAAACTACAATAATTGTACCTATAATCTTCAAGTCATTAATCTATGTACTCAATTAACAAAATACTACAACAAATACAAATCAAAACTAAAACCCTTAAAGTTCAATTCAAATTGATTAAAACCGGTTTGAGTTACATACCTCGTTGAGATAAACGTAATCCTCAAAAACTTAGTGGTTCTTTGTGAATATGTAACCGAAAAAAAAACTAAATTTTAAGGTTGAATTTTTTTTTGTTCCAGGGTTTAGTCGTTGTTGAGAAGAGAAGAGAATAGTGCAGAAAAGAGGTGAAGAACATACAGACATTGATCTTTCCGTCTGATGTTTTATTTGTGAGTATATCACGTCTCACACGGGCTTTTCGCACAGTTCGGAAATAAATTTTGGCGTGAGTATGATCAACACCTGTAGTGGGCACATGTGTAAGTTGTGCTTGATCAGGCGTGAATATAATCAACGTATGTGAGTTGGACGCAGGTATAATCTTCTCCCCACACCAGGCGCACATTTTACCAATGCCCATGCCAAGCGAACACTATATTTGCGCCTAGTTGCCAGATGCAATTTTAATACTCGCTCAAGCTCAGACGTCCATTATACGTGCGCCTGACCAGATTTTGGTCTTCTTCCGTTGTTTTTGAACACAAAAAAATACCAATTTTTTTTTAGGATTTACTCTTGGTATTTGGTTTTTGGTCATCTCATGATCGTGGACGCTCATAGTAGCCCAAGAAAAATAGTCGGACCCCAAAATACCTCGTTGTATAATTTTCCCTTAGTAAGGCCGGTTCCTATAGGGTGCGTAGGTGGGGGAGCAAACCCACACATATGTGATGCTAGGTGGCATGGAAAAATGGTCGCGCCAGTATGGCAATATCGTTAAGCGATGGAGTCTCTATAAAAAAGTGGAGACTAAACCACTGGCTCTAACGGCTATTTTTCCATCACTATAAATATGTGAAATTCAAACACAAAATTTACCCCAAAATTTTTACACAAATGTTTTTCTTTATATCTTTTCCCAAAAGAATTCAAATGGCACAATTTGAAAGCCAACTTGATTTAGCAACCCAACTTGATTTTTCTGGAGTGGTGCTTAAAGCCGCTGTTAGCAAGATATGTGACAATTATAAAAAAATGGGTAAAAGGCAAAGAAGTCTACAAGTTTCGGATGTTAACCAAATTATACCTACAACTAAGAAAAGGCAAAGAAGAGTTTAAGGTAAGGAAAATTTGAAGGCAAAGAAGAAGATAAACAAAGGAATCTCCGTCCACGAGCACATTGATTGGAAATTATGTGAAACGAAGAAGATAAACAAGATGAAGAACATTGTCCCTAATTTTTATTTTAAAATCTTTTATTTTAAGTTGTGATTGTCTAGTTTATATCTTATTATCTAGATTTATGAAAGGCGCACTAATGTAAATTAATTCGAAAATTAGATTTATGAACAAGAAGTTGAAAATTATATGTTATTTTTAATTTATCATTTAACATAATGCATACTGAAAATGCAGGGGTATAACAACCACACCCAATATTTTGTTCGGCAATCTGTATGGACTAAACTCCAATATAATTCCGAGTGCACCAACTTAAAAGTGAGACTCAATCAAGAAAGATATCAAAGAACTTTATCTCTTTCTCATACAATCAGTAAATCATCTGGATAGAAATCCGTGAGACTAATTGATATGAGAATAACTCAGATGGTACCAAAGATCAATGGCCGAGTGTCTATCAAGTTCTATCCAACAATCAAGGTCGGAGTTATCAACTGATTGAACTAGGCACACCTGTGATATTTCAATTATATATACAAATATAATGCGAAAAAGAAATAACACAGTCACCAGAAATTTTGTTAAAGAGGAAACCGCAGATGCAGAAAAACCCCGGGACCTAGTGCAGATTTGAACACTACACTATATTAAGCCTCTACAGCCCCTAGCCTACTACAAGTTAACTTCGGACTGGAATGTAGTTGAGCTCAAACCAAGTCTTACACCGATTAAGGTACAATCGCATTCCTTACGCCTCTTGAATCCCAGCAGGACTCTGCACACGTGATTCCCTTAGATGATCTCATCCACAACTAAGAGTTACTACGACCCAAAGTCGAAAACTTATAAACAAATCTGTCTCCCGCAGATATGTCTATTCTGTTTTTTTCATCTTTAGATAAATCAAGGTGAACATGATACTAAACTAATAATCCGGTCTTATACTTCTGAAGAGCATCCTAGAAATATTAGTCACCTCACAATAACCTAACTGATTAACAGAAGAAGTTATTGCGAAGTCACAAGAGTCTGAGACGAAGAACTGTTGTGATTACTTTTTATATCTTACCTATCGGAGATGATTCTCAAGTAAATCCTAGAGAAGATAAAACTCAATACAATAGAACAAGTCAGATCAGAATATGCAACTATAGAGAAAATAGTTGGATCTGGCTTCACGAAATCCCAAATGAAGTCTTCAAGTCGTTAACCTAATAATGGTTTTGGAAAAACCTAGGTTAAAGGAGAATCGACTCTAGTTTACATCTAGGGCACACGAGCGTGTCGGGATTAGGTTTCCCAGCTGCTAGAGTTCTCCCTTATATAGTCTTTCAAATCAGGGTTGCTTACAATCAAAGCTAAGAAAGCTTAGTAACAAAGCAATTGATATTCACTGTTATATGAACTCCTGATTTAAGATTCAAGCTAAGTATGCTTGGAAACTAAGCAATCAATCTCCACCATTAGATGGTATTAGATTGATACAAACAAATGAAATATACCTATATATAGATATGGATGAACCGTACCCAAACATGTATACCTTGTTGGCTCAATAATAGTTAACCGAAATTATCCATATTAACACTTATAACTTACCATGTTCATCTAACACTTCTAGATCAAATATGATGATCAATCAATCATGATAGTGTAGATGGGGCAAAACGATTTGCTGGTTTTTACGGAATTGAAGAGACGACCTTGCGGAGGAGATTCCTTGAATCAAGCGAAATGTTCAACCTCACACAGATGCACTGCAAGAAGAGAGTGCTTTGAATTCGAGAGATCAATCTGTAGTACTCCGGCCTAAACAAAGACAATGACCGTTCCAGAGTAAATTCGGTCACAAGAGAGGATGGGTCGATATGTAGGAGGGAAGCTGAGAAATGTGTGGAATCAATGATAATCAGAGATTGTAGGTGTGTTATGTATTCTGAATAAGATAAGTTATGAATGATTGAATACCTGTTGAGAATGATTACTCAGATGTTGAGTTTTTAGTCTCGTGTTGTCTATTTGACGTGAGATTCTTGTATCTTCAATCATGATTTCAGAGACTTATTTATATTGCTGGAATTGTAGACACCATGATCCCATGAAGTGTGACAGTTGATGGAATCAAAGAGTGCGGAAATGGAAATCGTGTTTTAAACCAGTTGCTCATTGTGCAGAGACTTGGTCGATTTTCCATCCACTACTTTGTTAACTCCTTCAACTGATTGCACGACTTGCTCACATTCTATCGTGTGTATGAACACACGTTCCGTAGATCGACAGACCAAAACCCTAGTTGATATACCCACAAGTGACACGATTGATGTCTCGTGGTTAATTAGTCAGTTTTTGACTTCATGACTTTATGGGACGATGAGTCCATGTATTTGCTGAGTTGAACATGATTTTGCAAAGTGTTCTGAGACTCATGAATTGAACGTGTCTGTTGAGACAGTGGTATAATTCTCACGTTGAGGTGAGCAAGTATTGCTCATCTGAGCAAGTGTTGCTCGTCTGATGAATTATTGGCAGCGTGACCGAAATAAAACATTAATTAGAATACTGGTAGTTAAACCGAGTATAATAAAATGGTGATCATGAGATCTTCGTAAAATTATTAGCGTTCGAATATGGAATTATGATCCTTGGACTCAGAAACCTTAATTTGATCAATTGATGACCGAGTGATAGTTTATTGAAAATTTAACCATGGAATGAAGGAGGACCGGATACATGAGACCGTGGGTCGACCATGTAGCGTCCATATGCTCGCGTGAGCAAATACCAAGACCCCTTTAAGAGTTGGTGAAAAGATGATCAAATGCTGGTTCAATCATTTTTCATATAATGCTCGTCCGAGCCTTAGGTGATAAAACCTAATTAATTATGGAGAGGTAAGAGACCTACCAAGGGGTCATGCAACCAACCCTGGATGGTAATGGGATCGAATGATGATCACTTCATGAAATTCAAAAATTATTTGGAAGAGTTTTGGACCTAATACGTGCAATTGCGCAAATTAGGTCAAACCATGAAAATACGTGGGACCGGATCATTACGAACCAAAGAGCCAACCTTGGTCGGTCAAGGTAACATGCTCATATCGTCAACACGTCCGCGTCTCAGTCCTGAGAATTTTGATATTTTCTAGCGTGCGTTTGAGCAACCATTTGAGAAAATACAATAAAATCAGGATTTTGCTGAAACTGAGGAAACTTCATGAGATGAAGGAAAATAATTATAAAATGAAGGAACATGAGGCGTGGGACCGCTGGAGCCAAGACATGGCCGGCCGTCCAGTGACCACAGTCCCATGGTGCCTTTTCCTAATTTTATAATATTTTTCATGATTTTATGAAAATATCATGAAATCAATGAATTTTGTTGAAATTAAGAAGATTCCTTAAAGTGAAAGAGTTTCCATGGGATCAAGGAAGCAAATAATATTAAAATAATAAAATAAGGACGTGTGGGGCCGGCATGGCCGGCCGGCTTGGGCCCGGTCCCACAAGTTTCCCTAATTTTATGTAATTTTTGTGTATTATTTTCCATGATTTGAAGGAATTTTCATAATTTGAAAGAAATACCATGAAATCAAGGAATTTCATGGGATCAAGGAAACCTTAAAATAATAACAATAAAATAAGGGGCGTGTGGGACCGGCTGAGGCACGGCCGGTCGGATGGGGCCCGGTCCCACGAGTCTCCCTAATTTTACATTATATTTTCATGGTTTTGTGAAAATACCATGAGATTAAGGAGTTTTCATGAGATTAGGGAAATAATAATAAAATAATGAGGAACCATGAGGTGTGGGGCCGGCCGGGATCAAGGCATGGCCGGTTGGCCAATAATCACGGCCCCATAATGTTTTTCCCAATTTTATATTATTTCCTTGGTGCGAAGGAAACACCATGAAACTGAGGAGTTTCCTCAAAACGAAGGATATTTGTTCAAATGAAAGGATTTTCATAAGATCAAGGAAAATAACAAAAAGTATGATAAAATATAAAACTGGCGTGGGATTGGCCACGACACGGCCGGCCGGTTTATGAGCCCAATCCCTTGGCGCCTTGGTCAATATTTTAATTATTTATTATTTTCTTTCCTATTTTGCATAGATTCATCGTTTCGTCGTATTTTGAAATACTCGTTCGTGCGGTTATTGTTAGTGTATCATCGTTGAGTACACTTGCACCTTTTGAGCCGGGGCTTACTCATAGGTAGCTCAGATTCCCGTGCGTTGAATATTTATTACTAACCCATGGAATTCTGCTAGGAAGAACCATAGATTGAAGTAACGAAATACTGCGAAAATATTTGAATATTTTCATAAATTCAGTGGATGAATCCAAGAATTTAGGAATAATTAACTTATGGCTCTATACTAGCAGAACAAGCTGTCTAGGAGCATTAATTATTCTGACATGAGCTTGCTGGAGCTTCATATCCTTTATATAGTTAGGGAAACTCGTTGTTTGTATCCTGAAGACGTTATCGTTCTATCCTAGCAGAGCAAGCTGTCTAGGAGCCGTCAATCTCGTGATTCTATATAGAAATAATTACTGAAGTGTTCTGTATTCATGAGATATGCCGTTGTCCAGTCGAGAGAGTACATATCTGCATGTACACTGAGAGAAAGTATTCTCAGTCAGAGGATTCGATGAGAGACCCGTGTCTCAATACTCACATCTGATTGCTGGATCAGGAGTTCGTATAATTATGGGTTTACGATTTTAGCCTTTGTCGAAAATCCACCATCTACATTAAGTCCCCTGCTTAGTGAGGAAAGCCGTGTTCCTCAGTCAGCATTGAATGGTGATTTTCCGGTCATAAACAATATAAGTAATTGAACTTAGTCGTAAGTTAAGACGTTACCGGATTTTGACAGTGCGAGCATACCATGACTTGAATGAAGATCTCAGTGGCATGATAGAGCATCGTTTGATGAGCATAAAGTGGCGCTGGTTTGGAAGATGGAACCTTGGTCGTTTAGGATTCGCGGGTCGGGCCTAAATAAGGAAATCCTTGTAAAATTAGGTTTTGGAAATAAAAATTGATATAAAAGGGAATTATTCCCTTTTTTTTCCACAACCAGAAACTTCATCACCTCTCCACCACCTTCACGCCAGCAACAGGAATAGAAAGATTTCACGCCGGAGCACCGACCGCCGCCGCCACCGTCCGGCCGGCGCCGACCAGGTGTGGAAATTTTTGTTTTTGTTTTTGCTGATGTTTATATGAGTTTAATGAAGTGATCATGTTGAAATCATATATGTGTAGGTGAGTAGGATTTTTGTTGAAAAACCCTTGTTTTTTGAAAACGTATGTTCGTTTGATCGTTAGTTTTGAAAACTAACAATAATCCTTGATTTAGGAGAGATTTTAATATATGTAGACCTAGGTCCAGTGATAAAGTTTAGTTTATGATCTTTCATGTGAACCAAAGTTTTATCATAAAAGAAGTGAGTTTTCACAAAACCGAAATAAACCTTCGTTTTAGAGGATGGCGATAGTACGAAGGATTTTTTTTTTATATACATGAACTTGTGTCTAGTGATAAAATTTTGTTTATGAGCTTTCATGTAAATCAAAACTTTATCTTATAAGGTGTGAGCTCTCACAAAATTGAAATAAACCCTCGTTTTAAAGACGAACGACGATACGAAGGAAAAGAGTTTTTTTTTTTTTTTTGCGTGAGTTGTTACTCACTAAAAATAAAACTTGAGTTATTATTTCATGTTTTGTAAACATATATTTTCAACACTGATTTTTGAATAATGTTCAAAGTAAACAATTATTTATGATGAGATAGTGTTTTAGTTTTTCATAATTCCATGGTGAATGTTCACGCAGTAGAAATGTTTATGATTTTATGAAAAATCTGAGTTTCATTCGTTTTTTGTAGGTTTCGAAGAAACGAACGATTTTTGAGGTGGTAACTCTAGCATTACCATCACTATCGTTAGTGGAAGCGTAAAAGGTAAGAGTTAATAGTTACCATTAGATGCTTGTACTCCCTTGATTTATATCTGAGCGACATACTGAAGTAGAATGTTGTGTGAACTTTACAGCTACTCTGCAAAGATGTCCAACTCCCAAGCTAACGACACTCCAAGGGACGAAATGTGTATTGATGATGATACCTCCAGAGATGAGACATGTATGGATGAGACTTCCGTTAGCGAAGAAGAGGATGAAGCCTCTGGAATTAAGAATGTCCCAAATATAGATGATGCATTTTTTGCGGAGGTTTAGCAGGAAACTGAGAATCATCTCAAATCTCCAGTGTATCCTCTTCTGATAAATCCCAGAAATGTTACTCAGAAGAAATTGGTGACTCCTAAGACAGTGATTCGGTTTTGTCTTGAACGAGGTATCTTCCTTGCATCAATCATAGAGTTTAAGCTTTCTCGACGACCTTTGGAAAATTCTCTGGATGGGCGAGACATATGCTGGGTTTTCCTCATGTCAGGGCTATGCTCGATCAGGCGCAAGTGACTAGAGCTATTCAGGCTTCTGGAGACTTATTCATGTTCCATGATGCGAGAGTATTGTGGCTCTACTTGATCGTTGGTGTATTCCCACTCACACCTTTATATGCAGATGGGGAGAATTTACCATTATCTTAGAGGATGTGGCTGCTTTGATGCATCTCCCAATCACGTGCAATCTCCCTGGAGATCTTTCAGATGAGGAGACTGCAGTTTCTAACATCTTGACAGCCGCAATGGAGGAAGTGAATAAGGCGTCTGGCTGTAAAGGATGCTATGCTCACTGGTTAACACGCTGGTGGCCAAAAGACGAGGTTTCTGATAGTCCCATCGACGGTATGTTGCCCATTGCTGCTTTCTTATGTTTATGGCTGTCCAGAGACATATTTGAAGACAGTGGAAACTTGTTGAAACCCTTCGTGATCCCCATTGCTATCAATATGGCTCAAGGTGAGAAACTTCCGATAGGTAGCTTATTCCTGGGTTCTTTGTATTCTAACTTGGACTCCTTGATAATAGACTCCAGTGTGTCAAATAGCTTTATGAAGATTGAGTGCTATGCCAAGACGATGTTTCTTCAAGATTTGGTGTGGGAATACTTCAAGAACTATGCACCTATTCCACGTAATATTTTTCAAGGACCGAATGTTGATGCTCGTCACATCTTCTCTGAAAAAGATAATGCCAGGATCATGCGTTGGTCTACAAAGCAGCCTCGGTCTAAAGCACGCCTCATTGACGTGTTGGATGATGAATCTGAGTTCAACTTCCGCCCGTGGGTGTCTGTTCCTGCTTATGTTTCCCAGCCAACGACTTTCAATACTGGAGAGAGTGCGATGCTGATGTCCGGTGCAAATCTGAGTGATGAAGAAAGATCTTTCATGTTGAGTTGCACCCCTGGTCATTTGATATCGGCTATATACGGAGGACTTTCAGTGGAGGAATATAATATTCACAGAGCATCTCGACAAATGGGTATGGATCAGTGTGTTCCAACTTTTCGAAGGAGGAAGCCATCAGTTGAACAGCTTAGAACCCATTTAGACCATACTCATGTGGAAAGAAGTAATTGCTGGTTCCCTTGCTCCGAGAGATTTGCATATGTAACTCCAGGTTATGAAGACTTTTGGGATAAACAACTTCAGCGATTGCGTAATGGCTGGTCAGCCTCCAGTGAAGGATCCTCCTACTGAGATGATTTCTGGTCGACCAATATTGAAGTATCTCTCCGGTGATAAACGAAAATCGTCTCCAGGATCTCCTTAGGTATGTTTATTCGTATAATCTTCATGAAATTATGAGAACTGTATTCTAATTATGTTACTGAATTTTACCATAGGACGATCGTAATGTAAGACCTAGAATTCGAGTAGATTTCTCAAAAACAGAAGCGATTGTTCACGGTGGAGAAGGAAGGAACAAGAGTTATAAGCTGTTACCTAATACCATAAAGTCCCCAGTTGGTTCTTTGGTGAGTTCTCGGTATTTCCCTTGTCGTGACTTTTTCTCGCCCACATTATTAGGATCATGAAACCAATGTTGTTATTCCGTTGCAGAGTTTTACCCCATCAAGTATCAACGGTCTTCGGTTTTCTGCTACTGAGCAAACAATTCCTGATTTTAGCGATGAAGAAGAAGCCGTAAGTATTTCTTCGCATATTCAATTATGATGATTTATAGATAAAATGTTGATTGTTGAGGATGTATCCAGGAGGATGTCGTCATGGAGACGGAGAGTGTTGATACCCAGCCATCCTCTGAGAATAGAGACGAAAACACTTCCAAAGATTCAGATCCGAATAGAAGTAATGAGCCTTTTGTCATTAACACGGACAATCCCAATTCCTTGAATACTTCGGAGACCCCCCAAGTAAGTACATGTCCTGTATCCTCTTCATAGAACTATGAAAGTTCTGATTTGTGAATGAATGAACGAGAATCCATGTGTATACACGAAAAACTTGGTCGAAATTCGTCGTCAGAAAATTCAGAACTCAGTTTTTTAGCAAAAACGCCGTAAAACCTTCATATGGAGTCGGATTTTCATGATATGCATATGAATATTCAAGCCCAGAAAATTTCCAAGATTTATAAATAGAAGATTTTTAAGTTTTGAGCACGTTCAGGGCCTGAAAAAGGCGAAACAGTAAACTTCCAGGAGACTTTCTGAACTTTTTCAGATGGTATGTTGCTCAATGTTTTGACCACATCTCCTTGCTTGTTCATCGCATTGTCATGAAATTTTGACACGCTGTAGAGGACATCCATACGAAGAGAATGGTATATAAACCATCCTCATATTCCTTGTAGATTTCTCCCAGTTTGTCTTCTAGTATAGGGCAGAGTACAGTTTCTTCAGACGAGGTTACCGTAAAACGTATTTTCATCACTTTCATGCCATTTTCCCGTGCCTTGAGTATATGATGATGAACTTTGATAATGTCGTATTGCTTGTATATTGTATTTCGTAATCTTCTCTGGTTTCATGCTTATGTGACTCTAACTCATATAATCTTCGTATTAGGTGTCCAATACCGAAGTTGAGGATATTGAAACCAATGAGGATAACTCGAACTGCCCTGGATTTATTGATGAAGAGACAACCATCCCTGCACTTCAAGGTCATGAGAAGGTTGTCACTGAAGTTGTGGAAACCTAGATTGTTGCTGATTCAGTGATAGAAGAAACTGAAACACCGGAGAATGTTGTTGCTCTGATTGTAGAAGTTGCCCCAGTAATTGAGAACCGTATAGTGGTGCATGAATATCCAAGTGCAGGAGTTGCTTTTGATCCTCCATTTGATGCTTCACTCCCGTATCATGAACTAGTTGGTGGATTCAACGTTCCCATTGGATATGCAGGCTTGTACGAGAAAATATGGAAGAAGTTTGGTCACATAATTGTCGACAGGAATCCTGGGCGTGCTTATGCCTCAACAATGCAAGTAGGTATTATCTTGCGTGTTGTAAATGATATATGCACTAAGGCCAGAAGTACTGTGACCCCATATATACTCTTTGATTGGGAGTTTAACTTGGAGAATTCAGAAAGACTTGGCTTCAATGTGAAGTGGCTTCGTAAGCAAATGAACGCTATCAAGGAATCATGTGAGAACAATTTACCCTTTCCCAATGATGCTGTGATGGATAAAGAAGACAAGATTTCCAGGCTGACCGAAGAGTTGAACAAGGAGAAGGCGGCTTTGCAGGCCTTGAAGGATGCAGAGGAGCGAAAAATCCTTTTTTGCTGATTTTCTTTGATTTCCTTTTTCATGATCTCTTGAGATTCTGAACTTCTGAGAGATGTGAGGTTTTTATTTGGGTTTTGATATTGGTTGGTTTTGGATTGGTAGATGGTTAAGGATTTTCTTTTGGATTTGATAGAGATTTTCCTTTAAGAAATATGAATTGAATTTCGATAAATTGCTAAATTCAAATACTGATTGCAAGTATTGCAAATGTTTTGGAGAAAATGAAATACAATAAAAGAAAATCATAAATGCTAAATCCAGACGTCATGAATGCTTCAAACACCCAGTACCTCAAATGTTTGATAATTTCAGACAAACGCCTTAAGCCAATTCTCGTGAATTACTGGTAGGGTTCTGCCATCTGTGTTGATGAGTTTGTAGTATCCTCCAATTATGGACTTAGCAACCATAAATGGTCCTTCCCAATTGGAGTTCCTTGTAGAATGAAGACCACGCTGATCTGCTTTGAGAACCAGGTCCCCTTCATGAAATTTGTTAGGTTTGGTCGACCGCGCTTTGAATATCTTCTGTTGATTCGGAATTCCTCGTGTGACGAAATTCCGTGGTTGTGGCACATATGGACATTCGTGCAGAAAGGAGTATCCTTCATAATGTCTGTCATGCTTAGCCACATCCTCCGCAATGAATCTCTTGATTGGATGATCAACCTGAAGAAGTTCTGAATCCAACCATTGGGTGTAATATTGTTGAGGCGAAATTATCCACTCATAGCATTTTGCAATTGCTAAATTGTTTGCGGAGTGAAGCCCTTGAACCAAATAAGCATATTTAAAAACTGACGATATGGGCACATGAGAAGGAATAAGACTTGCATGAGTGCGAAATCTCTTGACGAAAGCGTTTGGATGTTCCTCAGGCTTTTGTGTAAGTTCTGTCAAGGCTTTGACCTCCTCCAGATACTTGAATGGTGAGATATCTTCTTTTGCTTCCTCTGAGTTAGAGGTTTCTTCAGCGGAGAGATGTGTAGTTGAAGGTGTCAGTGTCACCTTCCCATCATGAATCCATGTGCGTCCAAGAATCATGTCATATCCTGGATCTTCTAGGATTATGTAAAACTTGGTCTCAATGCAGACCAAATTTTCTTTAACTTTGAGTATGACGTAGCCGTACGCGTTTCTGGAAACTCCTTCGTGATCTCTGATTTCCATGGGGCATGTGTATCTTCCTATCGAGTAATGCCAGCAGATCTGAGAGTTTTCAGAGAGATGATGTTGACGACAGTGCCGACATCAACAAATGCTCTTTTGAACTCGTTTCCTTTGATGTGCACTGTGGTGAGCAGTCTCCAATCATACATTTCTTTGTCCATCGTTGGAGGCTCAGTGAATGTATCTTGAATCAGTAGACGTTTGCCTGACACGATATGGTTTAATGCCGCAAACATGTCTTTCCTTTGATCCTTTGATAAGTATAGCAATTCGCATACATGATCGATCAAGGATTGAACTGCTTCTTTGACGGGAGGTTCAGAGATGGTAAAGGCCCTGAATGGAAGGGGGTTTCTGTGTACTCCTTCAGTCCCCAAGTTGAGTTCTCCCAATTCGACCTTTTCTTTAAATATGCGCTTCAAAGTTTTACAATCACTTGTGGGATGACTGACGAACCTATGAAAGCGACATTACCGAGGATTTTCCATGGCCTCTTCAGTTGGTTCCCTCTTGTCATATGGCAACTTGATTGCACCATCCTGAATCCAGGCATCCAGCAATTCGATGACTTCTTCAATAGAGCAGGGGAAATCAGGTGTTTCTGGATCTTCCGTATGTTGGGGAGGAGTTTGCCCATTATCTTTCTTTTGTGCCTTTGGAGGGGCTGAGGAAGTATGCTTATGTTGTGGATCAGATTTTCGTTTGCTTCCTTCCGCAACAATATTTGTGGAAGTTTGAAGGTTGTATTGTTTGTTGACCAAACGTCTGCTGCTGCCTCTGGCCTCTCGTGGTTCTTCAGCTTTTGCAGTCTTAGTCCTTTCTAGTAGAGAAGGTGCAGTAGTTGCCGACCTCTTGGCTGCTTCATAGAAAGTCTGGAACCTGAGATTCTCCAATAAGGCTCTGTAGACCGGAATCATTCCATTGATGCATAGGTCCACAAGTTGCTGTTCTGTGACATTCGGATCATGGCAATCCAACGCTTGAACTCTGAACTTTTTCACATAGTCGTTAGGATGTTCGGTGTTCTTTTGAAACATCCTTCCGAGACCAGAGAGGGGTTCTTGCTCTGAAACAAATAAATACTTTCTATAGAAAGCATTAACCATTTCTCCCCAACTGTTGATAGTTCCTGGTGCGATGTTGTTATACCAGGTGTATGCCCTGCTTTCAAGGATTTTGAAAATTATTTGAGACGAACAACATGGTTATGCTCATGTTCACCTAAAGCTTCCAGGAACCGAGAAACATGTTCTCGAGCATTGCCGGTTCCGTCGTATAAAGTAAAGGTTAGAGAGACATAACCTTTTGGAATAGGAATACTTTGCGTAGCAACAGGGTATGGAGGCTGGTGAAGATGGACATGCGGGGTCTTGTCCTTTCCACTGTTCTCCAAAAGGCGTTCCAAATCTTCCCGAGTGATGAAGTTTGATGACTCCTTCGCTGATGGATCGTATACAGCTTTGTGGATTTCATCATCATCTACTGTATGAATTGGAATTACCTCAGGATCAGCGTCTGAGGATTTTCCCTTCTATTTTCCTTTTTCTTGGGTCTTCCCTGACATTGTATCAGTGAGAGCCTTCAGTTGATTAAATAGCTCCTTCTGTGTTGTAGCCATGTCGGTTTGGTTTTTTTTGCAAGAGTCTCTTGCACTTTGATGAGATCAGCAATAGTAGGTGGTGGGTTTCCTATGACTTCCTCAGGGTGTCGGTCGAACAAAGGATGACCTTCTGTGTTAAGGTGAGGAGGAGTAACATCACCACCATCAGTGTTAGTGGCCGGAATCGTTCCCGGGATATGCTCGTTGTCGCTGTTGTTGTTGTTGCTAGTGCTAGCGCCGTTTGCGTTGGAACCTGTGACTAACCCAGACCAGCCATCTTGTAGAGTTGTGAGATTGCAACTGAGAGAATGATCTTCCACTGTGGTCGCCAATCTGTAGATGGGGCAAAACGATTTGCTGGTTTTTACGGAATTGAAGAGACCACCGTGCGGAGGAGACTCCTTGAACCGAGCGAAATGTTCAACCTCACATAGACGCACTGCAAGAAGGGAGTGCTCTAAATAAGATAAGTTCTGAATGATTGAATCCCTGTTGAGAGTGACTACTCAGTTGTCTGAGTTGTTAATATAGTGTTGTCTATTTGACGTGAGATTCTTGTATCTTCAATCATAATTTCAGAGACTTATTTATATTGCTGCAATTGTAGACACCATGATCCCATGAAGTTGACAGTTGATGTAATCAAAGAGTGGGGAAATGGAAATCGTGTTTTAAACCAGTTGCTCATTGTGCGGAGACTTGGTCGATTTTCCATCCACTACTTTGTTAACTCCTTCAACTGATTGAACGACTTGCTCACATTCCATCGTGTGTATGAACACACGTGCCGTAGACCGCCAGACCAAAACCCTAGTTAATATCCCCCCAAGTGACACGATTGATGTCTCGTGGTTAATTAGTCAGTTGTTGACTTCATGACTTTATGGGACGATGAGTCCATGTATTTGCTGAGTTGAACATGATTTTGCAAAATGATCTGAGACTCATGAATTGAACGTGTCTGTTGAGACAGAGGTATAATTCTCACGTTGAGGTGAGCAAGTATTGCTCATCTGAGCAAGTGTTGCTCGTCTGATGAACTATTTGCAGCGTGACCGAAATAAAACATTAATTAGAATACTGGTAGTTAAACCGAGTATAATAAAATGGTGATCATGAGATCATCGTAAAATTATTAGTGTTCGAATCTGGAATTATGATCCTTGAACTCAGAAACCTTAATTTGATCAACTGATGACCGAATGATAGTTTATTGAAAATTTAACCATGGAATGAAGGAGGAACGGCTACATGAGAACGTGGGTCGACCATGTAGCATTCATATGCTCGCGTGAGCAAATACCAAGACCCCTTGAAGAGTTGGTGAAAAGATGATCAAATGTTGGTTCAATCATTTTTCATATAATGCTCGTCTGAGCCTTAGGTGATAAAACCTAATTAATTATGGATAGGTGAATGACCGACCAAGGGGTCATGAAACCAACCCTGGATGGTCGTGGGATCGAATGATGATCACTTCATGAAATTCCAAAATTATTTGGAAGAGTATTCGACCTAATACGTGCAATTGCGCAAATTAGGTCAAACCATGAAAATACGTGGGACCGGATCATTGCGAACCAAAGAGCCAACCTTGGTCGGTCAAGGTAACATACTTACGTCCGCGTCTCAGTCCTGAGAATTTTGATATTTTCTGGCGTGCGATTGAGCAACCATTTGAGAAAATACAATAAAATCAGGGTTTTGCTGAAACTGAGGAAACTTCATGAGATGAAGGAAAATAATTATAAAATGAAGGAATATGAGGCGTGGGACCACTGGAGCCAAGGCATGGCCGCCCGTCCAGTGACCACGGTCCCATGGTGCGTTTTCCTAATTTTATAATATTTTTCATGATTTTACGAAAATATCATGAAATCAAGGAATTTTGTTGAAATTAAGGAGTTTCCTTAAAGTGAAAGAGTTTCCATGGGATCAAGGAAGCAAATAATATTAAAATAATAAAATAAGGGCGTGTGGGGCCGGCTAGGGCATGGACGGACGGCTTGGGCCTGGTCCCACAAGTTTCCCTAATTTTATGTAATTTTTGTGTATTATTTTCCATGATTTGAAGGAATTTTCATAATTTGAAAGAAATACCATGAAATCAAGGAATTTCATGGGATCAAGGAAACCTTAAAATAATAATAATAAAATAAGGGGCATGTGGGACCGGTTGAGGCATGGCCGACCGTCTGGGGACCGATCCCACGAGTTTCCCTAATTTTATATTATATTTTCATGGTTTCGTGAAAATACCATGAGATTAAGGAGTTTTCATGAGATTACGGAAATAATAATAAAATAATGAGGAACGATGAGGTATGGGGCCGGCCGGGATCAAGGCATTGTCGGCTGGCCAATAATCACGGCCCCACAATGTTTTTTCCAATTTTATATTATTTCCTTGGTGCGAAGGAAACACCATGAAACTGAGGAGTTTCCTCAAAACGAAGGATATTTGTTCAAATGAAATAAGATCAAGGAAAATAACAAAAAATATGATAAAATATAAAACTGGCGTGGGATTGGCCACGGCACGGCCGGACGGTCGATGAGCCCAATCCCTTGGCGCCTTGGTCAATATTTTAATTATTTATTATTTTCTTTCCTATTTTTCATAAATTCATCGTTTCGTCGTATTTTGAAATACTCGTTCGTGCGGTTATTGTTAGTGTATCGTCGTTGAGTACACTTGCACCTTTTGAGTCGGGGCTTACTTAGAGGTAGCTCAGATTCCCGTCCGTTGAATATTTATTACTAACCCATGTAATTCTGTTGGGAAGAACCATATATTGAAGTAACAAAATACTGTTCAGTGGATGAATCCAAGAATTTAGGAATAATCAACTTATGGCTCTATACTAGCAGAGCACGCTGTCTAGGAGCATTAATTATTCTGACATGAGCTTGCTGGAGCTTCATATCCTTTATATAGTCAGGAAAACTCGTTGTTTGTATCCTGAAGACGTTATCGCTCTGTACTAGCAGAGCAAGCTGTCTAGGAGCCGTCAATCTCGTGATTCTATATAGAAATAATTACTGAAGTGTTCAGTATTCATGAGATATGACGTTGTCCAGCCGAGAGACTACATATCTGCATGTACTCTGAGAGAAAGTATTCTCAGTCAGAGGATTCGATGAGAGACCCGTGTCTCAATACTCACATCTGATTGCTGGATCAGGAGTTTGTATAATTATGGGTTTACGATTTTAGCCTTTGTCGAAAATCCACCATCTACAGATAGATAATCAAATGAATCTAAATGTTTTTCAAGAGAGTTTTTCAAATGTTCATCATCTTATATAAATATATATAGGAACCATTTGAAACAAAATCGGTTTGGTTTGTAATTGTACAAAGTACTTATACAAGAACCAATTCATGAGCATAATGCCACGATTTGTAAAACTAATTCACATACCTTATTCCATTAAAGTTCCAGGGAATTTAGTTTGCAAATGAACCTGAGTTCATGAGTATGTATATCATACTTTACGATTTTAGGACCCGACCACTGTGTTCGCAAACTAAGTACGCGAACAACAGTTCCGGACTTTGGATTTATCCAGCTGTTCGCAAACAAGGTACGTGAATGACAGTTTCGAACTTGGCCTTGTCTAGCCGTTTGCAAACAGGGTACGAACAATAGCTCCGGAACTTTTCACCGGTAAACCCGTTCGCAAACAAGAGTTTCGGACCTGAACTAGAACTTCACAATGCACATACAAAGTATACATACTGTTTTATATTTGGGCGTTGGTAGTCGTTCTAAAGCTCTCATTTAATCATCGAAACATCCTTGGAAGACGACAATGGTAATCTTACACATACCACTAGCTTCAAGTAATTTTCAAGTGATTAATCGATCAATACGAAACTTCCCAAGTTAACATCGAATAACTATCTCATACAAATCATGTAAGATGTACAAGGTAATTTTCACATGATCATCTTTGACTTAATATTTAGTTTCCAACAAATAAATTGTCTCCAACTAAACTCGTCAAGTATACGATGAACTTAGCTAAAGCTAAAAGCTTCCAACACATATTTCGAGAAATAGATAAACGAGATAATCTCAGCTCGAAATATCAAATGTGTATAATGTAAAAGTCTATATAGATATACGACTTAGTCTCATTAGAAGATGGAATAGAATAGACTTCTGAGTGATAGATAAGTTTTAGTCTCCACATACCTTTTGTTGATGAAGTTCCTCCAAGCTCTTCAGTAGATCTTCTTCTTCAATTGGTGAACACCGTGAAGTCTAAAGCTCAACTACACACTTCTATCCTAATCCGAGACATAGCTATAAGTAGACTAGAAATCAAGTGTATAGTTTTGATCAACCAAACTGGAGATAACAAGGGTTGCGAGTACGACCGAGCAGTGCTCTAACAATCTCCCCCTTTGTCAATTTTAGTGAAAAACTAGCAATACATATGGATTACAAAATAAATAAACTTTGTAGCTTCTGATCCATCATGCTTGATTTCCTTGTCTCTTCAACTTCCTTGACTTCTTCGCTACTTCAAGTTCTCTATCGATTCTGAATGTGTTCAACTCAACATCATTGTTGTTGAAGATTCGTAGAAATAACAATACGAAAACAAAAGTTCTCAATCATTGTTATCCAGTGTCATAGTATTATTATATAGAATCAAAGTCCAATTGGATCACAACTTTGAAATAATACTATGGTGATGTGTATCACTCCCCCTTAGTCAATACTTTCATCTTATAATGGAAACCACTCCCCTTTATATAATGATCCGTAAACCATATGCATGTAATGTGAACTACTAAATAATTCTCCCCCTTTTTGTCAATATAAATTGGCAAAGGTACGAAAACTATGGGATCATAATGAATTCTCAAAAGATAATTCATGACTAAAATAGAACATATCAACTTTGTTTCGATGAGTTCACATAGTCGAAACTTAGTGTATTCATTAAGGAGTTTATTAAGATACAAGTTAACTCCTACAAAATTCCACAACCGCTCTCCCCACAAAGATATGGCAATTAACCACAAGATCATTTAAGAACTCTCCCCCATTTGATGTCATTCCCAAGAGAACAACATGAGCCACCTTACTTTTACGAGAAAAAAAGGATTTCTTTGGACATTAACAAATCACATGGATTTGTATCCAGTAAACTGGAATAAATTAACCATAAGAAGATCTTATTGATTAATTTAGTCGGAACCACTCAACATAAGAAAGCTTACGAAGTCAATACAATACTTTCACATAATAGTGGATCAGGGAAAGATCAATACTGCAGAATTTTCTCAAAAAATTCATTATATCTTTTATCAATATTTGCATAGAGACATAATAGACTTAACTTTTGAGCATATATGAGATAAGCACAGTTCACGAACGTAAACACATATATATCTCATAAGACATTTAAAATATATAAAACTAATAAGATTAAACAGAAGGCACAATTGGGGGATACTCTCATATATTGGGGATACTAAAAAATAAAAAACATTATGAAATAAATTAAGAGCCCTTATCCAATTAATTTTGGTAATGGCCAATTTGGGGATACTCTAAAAAAATTCTGGGTTTACCATTTGGAGATCTGAAGCTTCTAAAGCAGGGGGATTTAGTTCCTTCACTGCTACTAGGAAATGACGAACATACTCAAAGTACTGATACGCAAGCAATGGCCGAACTCCACCATCTGATTACAAAAAAAAAAACAAGACCATTCTTTAAACATGACGAGACCAATACAAACCTCCGATGGATGCTTTGACGTTGATAATCAGCTTACCGGTCTAGTAAAGCTCTATTAGAAAGGTAACATACATTTATCGACTGCCTTCAAAATCATAGCAATACCGACTGCTACCAGTGTGTTCACCCAAAAATAGAACTATCATGAATCCATTCTGTAAATGTGAACGATGATATGTCCACATACTTTTTAATGATTACTCCTCATGTCATGCACAAATTGTATCATAATTTTGACATGACATTACAATACAGTGAGTCCGCACTTTCAAAATTCAAACTCTACTACTCTCCATTTTTTTTTACTGCTAATTTGTCTCAATTGCTTGGAAACCAGTTTGGGCATAATTGGGAGAACAAAGCACAAATATCAAACTAATATCATACAAAAACTAATATCCGTATTGATTGATTTAGATTTTGAGGGGATACCAATTTTAAAATACCCCCTTAGCCAAAACCCAACCCCATATAACCGGGAGTATCACCCAATTTGTGATAGTATCCCCCAATTGTGCCTTCATTAAATACTGCAAGATCATCTTCCAAATAACTTAGAATTTAAATAAATAAATCTAAAAACATTGCAAGATGAAAAATGTTGAAAATAGCTATGTGTAATCACAATATTTGTTATACCAAACCCTAGTTATCCTTCTTAAACATAAGAATAAATTCTCATAAGAAGTTTCCTAGACAAAAATAAATCCAAAAACACACTAAAATCAAAGTACACTTTCGGAACCCTCACAGGTTTTAAGACCTTTGAGATTGTGATTGACAACATCCACCGCTTCTTCGGAGAAGATATCCTCATTGAGAAGATATTTAACACGTGTCTTCATGAGAACAATATCATAAGTAACCTTTGTCAACTCAGTTCGTAACACATCGAGACCTTTCATAGTATCAACGAGTTGCAGTTTTGCTTCCTCAAAGTATTTTAGAAAATCATGAACAACTTCAGCAGAAACCATCTCATCATGCTCTACATCTTGATAAGTATATGCCTAATAGCATGAGACATCAGAATAGTCTTCAGAGTTTTGATATTTGATAATGTCATCTTCTACTAGTATTATTTTCTTCTTCCCTTTGGGTCCGTAACCCATACCCTTATCAAGAAATCCTTTCGTAAAATCACAAGTGTGAGAAGGAGAAGACATTCTTAATAAACGAAAAATAACCTACAGTGAGATATCTCAACTCAATAGGATAAGTATATAAACGGTTTCACAGGGAATATATTTTTAGGGTTTTTAGAGTTTGTTCGTGACATGTAACCAACGGGTACCCGTACGAACATCAACTTAACCCATAAGAATTTTAAATGGTTATAGATGGCTTTAGTGAGCACCAAAAAAAAAAAAAACAACTAATGATCTGTTTTTTCTGGTGTAAAGGATTCACAAAAATTTTAAGATGAAATAATTGTCATACATCTTAGCTCAATAAATCTACATTCTTCAAAGAAGAGAAAAAATTTAGAGCACATGACTAGCTCAAAAATATATTTGTACCAAATTAAGCAAGACCTTTAAACGCCTACTCAATCTTTCCCAATATGATTGTAGAAAATGAAACGAGATAAGATTAGCACATCTAGACAGATTGAATGCCATCAGAAACATACCTGTAACATAGCATATCTTACTCAACATGATTTTTTATGAGTAATATTCCAAACCTTGTGATTAATTAACACAAGAATGAGCATTATGCTCATCAAATGGATTATGCACATGTTTAAACCATTTTTAACTATTCTTTTTGGAAGATTCCTTCTTTGGTGTGAAAAATCATCATAGAACTTACTATCATCAAAATATGAGACTACTTTAGAACCCTTACCTGAAAAGGTTTTTCTGGTGGAGTTTGACAGTCTGTTGATGAGATTTTTATATCCTTCAATTATAAGATTTAGATTATCTTATGTAGCTCCACTGTGATTGGCCTCTTCTGGTACCTTTTTCACATTTTGAAAAATCATCCCTTACCCAGTTTGGGAAAGGTTCTTTTGAATATTGCTTGACCGATTCATGTCAAGGCTACTATTACAGGTTCGGACATTATAAGAGCAAATTGAACTGATCTTCCTGAAATGTTTCACAGGGTGAGTCCTAAAACCAATTGGTTTAGACATACAAATATCAATTACACCTTTGAGTACTAAATCTAAGGTGTGCTGAAGTTGACCAATATAATTATCATCCAACCTTAATTTGCACTTCCGCCGAACATGTCCCTTTGTGTCACAATAGAAACACACTTTTTGATTACCGGAGCGTTTAGAGTGAATAGGTTTAACATAATCGTTAGAAGTTTTCTTCCTTCCGTGAGATGCGATAATTCCTTTATTAGAGGAATACACATCCTTAGTAGGAAGGGATCACATCTTAGCTTTTGAAACATATTTCGTCAAAGAAACACGATTAGAACATCTCAGATTTTTCATAAGAAATAGGTATATTGAACTCTTCAGAACAAACCTTGCATTGAATAAATGGTTTACTCAATGGTTGTTTAATCTCTAAAGCATTCTCCTCAAGTTTGGCCTCGAGTAAATTTCTTGACAAGCTTACTTCGGCTTTTTCCTCACGGAGAATGTTTAATTGAGAGTCACGATCATTAACCATACCAATAAGCATATTGACTTTGTGTTTCAGCCTAATAACTTCAGTGGATTGAATTCTAGCTTGTCTTATAATTACTGCACTTTCTTTGGCTGCTTCCCTTTCTACTTCAGAGTCAGACTCATCAGTAAGATAAAAAGGATAACACTTATCAATATTTTCCTGTTTCATGGGAACACGACGTTCATCTATATGCGAGACGGAAAAGTCTTTCTCTTTAATAGATTCCATAAAAATAGAACTTTTATTCCTGGTGATGCGTTTGTCAGAGATAGTACTTCTGTCCATAGAGTCAGATTACTACAAACACAGACTTATAAGGTCTTAGTGTGTTTGCCTGCTCTGATACCAATTAAAAATGCGGGGGTATAACAACCACACCCATTATTTCGTTCGACAATCTGTATGGACTAAACTCCAATATAATTCTGAGAGCACCAACTTAAAAGTGAGACTCAATCAAGAAAGATATCAAAGAGATTTATCTCTTTCTCAATACAATCTATTTGAGCATGGCTCGGTTGAACCCACCAAGTGTTGGTTTGTCAAGTTTGGTTGTCATATTTTAGTGAATCAAAATTCATGTTAAGAGTCGCTTGATTATGTACTAGAGTCAACTTCGTATAGGTTAGCTTGAAAGTATTAGGATATGAGACATTACAAGTATTGCGAAGCCTTGAAGATGCGAAGAAGCGAGGAGCTACAATAACAACAATCATCCTTCCACTCGAGGTTAGTGATATTTGACTTGAACTGTTTCATTCCCTAACGTATGTTTCAAGTCATGCATATTGAAAACATAACTGTGAAGTATATTTGAACTCTAGATAAACATAGTATTAAGGAATACAATACGAGGTTTATTGCTTAACTATTAAACTTTGTAGATAAGACATCGCCATAATCATTTGAATGCTATTGTGATTATGTATGGGTATGAGGTGAGGATTTCATCCTAGAGAACAATGTTTACATGTGTTCTAAGGAAGTAAGTTCATGACCTTGTTTGTGAACCGAAAAGGAAATTTCCAAGTGTTATTGGTTTTCTTATTCATTGCATATCTTATGAACAACCAGTATGTGTGATTGAGTATAACCGCTCACAAGTTGTTTGTGTTCTTGGTAGAACTATTCACAAAGGCCTGACTTATGTATTGGTATGAATTTTATTAGTGAAACCGATCTTAAGTAATCACATGAGATGGTATGATCGGGTTTGTGTTTTGTATGACCAAATATGGGAAAGGGGAACCGATCCCAGTAAGAGGTGCAGTACATCACAAAGGGGAACCGATCCTTGTATGGGGTGCAACAAGGTTTATAGAATAAAGGGGAATCGATCCTATGGACATATGCAACATGTTTTTAGGCAAAGGGGAACCGATTCTATGGACATGTGCAACACATATAAGTTAGATACCATATATATGTGGGGAACCTATCCTAGTACCTAGTCAACCGAATTTTGGAAAGCTAGTGTGACTATGCACAGTACTCATATGGAGGTAGAACCGAAACTTGTTTTGGTAGAACCGTTAAACCCATGATTGTGATTGAATGTTGGTTTGATCAATCGCATAGTTCTTGAAAGTCATATGAACCAATTATAAACTTGTTTGGAAGTGTGGCAAATCGATTTCAAGGTTGTAAGTGTGAAAGAGAACTTACAAAGTAAGGATGTCGACATACTTTGAACACGTGCTATGAATGTTTATTTCTTTAATTGTTCAAAGATATTCCTTAACGGCTAAGGGAAGAGAATCCCAGGATCGAAACATAAGTAAGTTAAGAATCTTTTAATTAAGGTTATTAATTTCATTTTGTAGGGAAATTCCAAAATTAGTAATGTGCATTTACTAATTAGATTTTCCGAGAGATTTCGATCATTATTTTTGGAAAGAGCATTTCCAAGAATTATGAAAACCGAATTTGTACTTTAATGAATATCTTGAGAATATTTTCGGTTTTGGAAATTCCTTGGTGTCCAAACTTCCTTGTCTATAAATACTTGAAGTTTTCCTTTCTATCAAACTAATCCTTCGTAACAACAAACTTCCTCTTTTGTTGTTGTGGTGTAACCGCCTATTCAGAGAGGAGAGTAACCTAATTAGGCGAAATCTCTTACGGCCGCTCAGTTTAAAGTCTTCTTTGGGATTGAGAAGCTCTAGCGTGTACCGTTGTTGGGAATCTAGATAATTGCGGTTTATCTTTTGTTTTCATTGATTTGATTGACTAACGGTGGTTGAAATCTGATTGCACCTAGTTTGTTTATTCTTGAGAATCTTCTCTTCTGATATAAGATTCACTCAAACTAGTTCAGAGTTTCGACAGGGATCTTTAGACTGTTGTTAGTTCTAAAGACGATCTTGTGATAATCCGTCGTTAACAGACTCCGTTCTGTGCGTGATTGATCACAAGAGATTCAAGTGATTGTGTGCAGGTCTTTATTGAAGATTTAAGAAGATTTGAAGACAAAGAAGATATTGAAGATCTGACTTGGGTTTTATAATCTTTGGTGTGCACAATACTTGTTTTGGTAAAAGAGGATCCAATTAATAATCAGTTTATCCTTGTGGTAGATTGGATTGATTAATTGAGTAGATCGACATCAACACAATTCTTTGGATTAAGAGTGTTGTTGGCTTAATCTTAAACGATTAATTCGGTAATTGAACATAAGATAGATATAAGGACCTGAGAAGGAGTTTATGTTAAGATAAACGGAAGATCCTTTGTCCGACTCATATCACTTGGTTGAAGAGAGTTGATACCAAACAGATTTGTCGTTCCTTTACTGTTTGGAATACGAACCAAAGGAATTGTTCCAAGTACGTGACTTATTTATAAGTTGGAGGCGTGGGAATACAGACGGAACTAGGTGAACTATAAGTTGTTTGGTCTCAACTATACGAAGTTGGTGTAATTTTGTGTAGCGGCTTAATCCTGAGAGTATTCAATTCTGGACAAGGTCCCGGGGTTTTTCTGCATTTGCGGTTTACTCGTTAACAAAATCTTGCCGTGTCATTTACTTTATATTTCCGCATTATAATTGTTTTATTATAATTAAAGTAAATCGCACAAACGTTAATTCCTATTTACTTGATAAGCAATCCTATTGTGTTTGGTTAAGTCCGAACCTTTCTATCAAGTAAACATACTTCGTCGTTGTATTGTCTCGATATCGTATCCATAGACGACCACACGAAGTGTGAACCGATTTGTTGTATTGTCTCGACTCTGTCCATAGACAATCACTTTCGGATAAAGGAATTATAGGTAGGAAAAGTTTTAGCTTGAGGTATATTTGGGTACCCTCGCCTTTTCACAATCAGTAAATCAACTGGATACAAATCCGTGAGACTGATTGATATGAGAATAACTCGGATGGTACCAATGACCAATGGTCGAGTGTCAATCAAGTTTTATCCAACAATCAAGGTCGTATTTATCAACTGATTGAACTACGCACAACCTGTGATATTTCAGTTATATAAACAAATATAATGCGGAAAAGAAATAACACAGACACCAGAAATTTTGTTAACGAGGAAACTGCAAATGCAGAAAAACCCCGGGACCTAGTCCAGGTTTGAACACCACACTGTATTAAGCCGCTACAAACTCCAGCCTACTACAAGTTAACTTCGGACTGGAATATAGTTGAGCCCTAACCTATTAAGGTATAGTCGTGTTCCTTACGCATCTTGAACCCAGCAGGACTCTGCGCACGTGATGTCCTTAGGTGATCTCACCCACAACTAAAAGTTTCTACGACCCAAAGTCGAAGACTTATAAACAAATCTGTCTCCCACATATATGTATATTTTGGTTTTGTTTCCGTCTTTAGATTAATCAAGGTGAAAACGAAACTCAACTAATAATCCGGTCTCATACTCCCGAATAGCAGCCTAGAAATATTAGTCACCTCACAATAACGTAACTGATTAATAGAAGAAGTTATTGCGAAATCACAAGAGTCTGAGACGAAGAACTGTTGTGATTACTTTTTATATCCTACCCATCGGAGATGATTCTCGAGTAAATCTTAGAGAATATAAAACTCAATACGATAGAACAAGTAAGATAAAATACGCAACAACAGAGAAAATAGTTGGATCTGGCTTCACGAATCCCAAATGAAGTCTTCAAGTCGTTAACCTAATAATGGTTTTGGAAAAAACTACGTTAAAGGAAAATCGACATTAGTTTACAACTAGGACACACGGGCGTGTTGGGATTAGGTTTCCCATCTGCTAGAGTTCTTCCTTATATAGTCTTTCAAATCAGGGTTGCTTACAATCAAAGCTAAGAAAACTTAGTAACAAAGCAATTGATATTCACTGTTAGATAAACTCTTGATTTAGGATTCAAGCTAAGTATGCTTAGATACTAAGCAATCAATCTCCACCGTTAGATGGTATTAGCTTGATACACACAAATGAAATATACTTATATTTAGATATGGATGATACGTACCCAAACGTGTATACCTTGTTGGTTCAATAATAGTTAATCGAAGTTAGCCATATCAACACTTATAACTTAGCCATATTCATCTAACACTTCTAGATCAAATATGATGATCAATCAGTCATGATTGATAATCAAATGAATTTAAATGTGTTTCAAGAGAGTTGTTCAAATGTTCATCATCTCATAAAAATATTATATATGAACCATTTGAAACAAAATCGGTTTGGTTTGTAATTGTACAAAGTACTTATACAAGAACCAATTCATGAACATAATGCCACAGTTTGTAAAACTAGTTCACATACCTTATTCCATTAAAGTTCCAGGAACTTTAGTTCGTAAACTGAGTTCGCAAACGAACCTGAGTTCATGAGTATGTATTTCATATTTACCGATTTTAGAACCTGACCACTGTGTTCGCAAATTGAGTACGCAAACAACAGTTCCGAAATTTAGTTCGTAAACTGAGTTTGCAAACGAACCTGAGTTCATGAGTACGTAATTTATACATACCGATTTTAGAACCTGACCATTGTGTTCGCAAACTGAGTACGCAAACAACAGTTCCAGACTTTAGCTTTGTCCAGCCGTTTCGCAAACAAGGTACCTAAACAACAGTTCCGGACTTGGTCTTGTCTAGCCGTCCATAAACAACGTACGCGAATAACAACTCTGTACCTGTTCAGGTAAACCCGTTCGCAAACATAGTTCACAAACAAGAGTTCCGGACCTGAACTAGAACTTCACAATGCACATGCAGAGTATACATACTGTGATACATCCAGGTGTTGTAGTCGTTCTAAAGCTCTTATTTAATCATTGAAACATCCTTGGAAGACGACAATGGTAATCTTACACATACCACTAGCTTCAAGTAATTTTCAAGTGATTAATCGATCAATACGAAACTTCCCAAGTTAACATCAAATGACCGTCTCACACAAATCATGTAAAATGTTCAGGGTAATTTTCACATGGTCATCTTTGACTTAATATTTAGTTTCCAATAAATAAATTTTCTCCGACTAAACTCGTCAAGTATACGATGAACTTAGGTAAAGCTAAAAGCTTCCAACACATATTTCGATAAATAGATAAACGTGATAAACTCGGCTCGAAATATCAAATGTGTATAATGTAAAAGTCTATATAGCTTTACGACTTAGTCTCATTAGAAGATAAAATAGAATAGACTTCTGAGTAATAGATAAGTTTTAGTCTCCACATACCTTTTGTTGATGAAGTTCCTCCAAGCTCTTCAGTAGGTCTTCTTCTTCAATTGGTGAACGCCGTGAAGTTTAAAGCTCAACTATACACTTCTATCCTAATCCGAGACATATCTATAAGTAGATTAGAAATCAAGTATATAGTTTTGATCAACTAAACTTGACAAACCAGCTTGAGATAGCAACACTTGTGAGTTCGACCGAGCAGTGCTCTAACACATACAACTTACTTAACTTAATTACCTTAACTAAATGCATACAATTTACTTAACTTAACTTAATTAAATGCATCATATCTGGACAACAGTTTCAAGATTTGATAACAACTTTCAAACTGAAAATCTTTTCCGTTCCGGTTGCACCATTCCGCCCGACACCTTTGCTCGACATCAAATTCGTTTTCACCAATTCTTTGGCTTCGATTGCATAGCATAGGCAAGGAAACAAACAAGTGTACATCCTTATTAATTGATCGGAAGCGACCATACAACTGATTTGCATCTCTATTATTGAGGTTCAACATTTCTTCTTGAAATCTCTGAGATATGTTTTCCCAAAAAGTGATTTGTTGCTGTTATTTTGCATGATTGATATTATCCAATGAAAAATAAATAATAAAATAATAAAATAATAATAATTCTTACAAATGCATTCATCTTCAGCTAAGGAAAATCTACGACCCCGGCCCCGAACTGCCATATTGAATCTGTATAGTGAAAATATGAAAACTGAAGTGAAAGTATAAAACTTGAGTGAAGGAATGAAAATTGGAGTGAAGGCGTGAGTTGAAATGAAATTATATTGGGTATTCATAGGGTGATCAATTTAGGACCGTTGGATGGGATATACTAGGCGGTCAAGTGTTACCCGCTGGCGATCGAGTCTTGACCGCTAGGTGGAATTTCAACCGAGCAGTCGATTCTACACCGCTCAGTAGAGACTCGAGCACGCCCGGCTAAGTGGAAAATTTATCACTTAGCCAGGCCTGTTTGCTGATCTATCAGCTCCATAATGGATGCAAAACGGGCAAGCAGGTCGGTTTGCTATGCCCATAGGACTCGGCTTAAGGCCACTCCCCATATCTGGCAAGGGGCTTTCCGAATATAAGCGCCAACAACTTTTCCAGTGTCCGTTTCCGATGTATAAAGATCGCGCGTGTCTCCAGTTCCTTTAATCACAAATCAAAACTGAGAGCAAAAACACCAAAGAGAAAATTTTAGGGTTTCTCATTAGGGTATCAAACAAAATCTTGAACAAGTGAATTTACTCAGAAAATCTGGTAATCATCTCTTGTCCGTTCTTGATAAAATTCTAGTAATTACATTTGGTGTGTGATTTCACACAGCTAGATTTCTGTTCTTTGAATTGAATTTCTCCATTTACAGTTCTTGCTAGATTGGGTTCTTCGTAGGCATACGAGCTTTTCATAGAACTGCTGATATCATGTTTTATGTCTTCTATTCAAGAAGACACGCTAGATCATGTTAGATACCCAGTGTCGAAGGTGTCTACTATTATTGAACCGCTATTCGTCCGAAATTACTTAGTCTTGAGTTGTTTCTTTAACGTCTGGACAATTTTTTTTTGCAGTTATCCCATCTGTACTGCCATGAAATTTGTGGATAATCTTCCATTTGAAGTTGGTCAGCTGATAGAATCAAAATCGTTTCTTGAAGGTTACCGTGGAGCATGGTTTCGGTGTAAGGTAATATTGGATGTTATGATCCTATAGTCTTGTTCTTGTTTATGTATCTGAATGAAATGCTTTGCACGAGTTTTTTTATTTTCTTTTTCTTTTTCCAATGTATAGATAGAGATAAGCTGATTGTTTTTCCTTGAATATACTCTCAGCTAGTTGTTGTCAATCTTTATTGGTTAAAGCATGATATTTTGGCATGCGTAAAAGCTTTAGCTTTGTTACGATGTACAAACAGAGTCAGGCTTTGCTAGAGAACTGACAGTCCCCACATTCTTCATATATACCTCCCTTGAGACTAAGGATTAATGTCAGCTTTTCCATTTTATATAAGCAAATATGGGAGCAAAAGCTGCAAAATTTGAGTTCTATTTCCGTCTCAATAACCCGAGATTGGTATGTAATTACAGTTGTTCTTTTTTTGTAGGGTATGGGTCACTGGTCTCCAGCTCAAAAATTCGGCTCTATTCATAATCTACAATTCTTCCTTTTCTGTGAGTTATATTCTCTAGCTTCAAACACACAATGGACTTGTCTCGATCTCTTTTTTCTCCTTCTATCTTACTGTACACCTGTTCTCCTTGTCTTTCTATCCATCTGATCTTCGTCATCTAATATATCTCCATTTTGTTCTGGTTTGGTTATGTTACAGATGCTGGATGTCAACCATAACACTAACTTTTCTTGTCATTTACTCCTCTACTTGGTTTTTCGCTGTGTTTGAAAGCCTTCATTTTCAGCTTCATGTTATATTGTTGATCTGTAGATTTTATACCCATGAAAGGTGGAAGATGTTGGATTTAGGCTTTTTGAGTTTGAGTGTGTTGGATGGGAAATTCTTGAGATCCCCGTTACTTGTATGTCTTAGCTGGAGTCTATTTCAGTGATGTATTGTGGAATATGATAGAAGTGCAGAAATTTGGTTCTATCTTCAGTATATCACAGAGTTAGATGCGTTATTGATGTAGTTTGAAGTGTGATAGCCAATTTGGGTGTTGCTAACGTGATTTAGGAAGAAAAAGGGAAATTGCACCGAGAACAGTAAAGCTCTTGATGATATAGTTGCTAAAACAGTGCTTCTAGATTATGATTAGATCCTTTAATGACCTTGTCTTCTTATGAGCTCTTTCTGAGTGTAAGACAACTTCTTAGGAATGTTGATAGGAACATATATCGTCACAATTTATCAAAAAGTATATCGAGTCATGAGAGAATGATATTTGTGTCCAGATGTTTTTCTTGGGGGATGAGACTATAAGACCTCACTAGTCTAAAGGGAAATTGATCGTCCTTTATCCACCTTGGACCTCGCCTGCTGTCGAAATCTTCTCGGAAGTTGGATCAAGAGCTTAGGCCGACTCTTGTCAAAATAAATAAACCCGTGTAGTGCAAAACGAGGATTCAATAACTAAGGCGAATACAATATTGGTCGACATGTGTATCAACTTATCTCATCATGTCATTCAAACACATCTCACTTGTTAATTTATTTTCCAGTCTAGTGTCAAAATGAACACTTAATAAGTTTGTATTGATATTTGTACGGTTTACTCAAGTATAAATGGATGGAAAATTAATTAGAGAAAGAAAGATATATAGAAATGTATATCAAACATTATACGGCAAGACGCGGTATCATAATTGCTTGATTATGTTTTGTTTCCTCCAGATTTTATAACGAAGCCTCCAAGTACAGTTGCATTGTTGTGGCATGATATTGTAGCAAACATATTTTTTAGGTGAAATTTTGACGCCTTCGAATTCTGAAAGTATCCTAACTGTATTTAGGAGATAAATTCCCCATTTCATATATAATTTGAGCAAGCTTAGTAAGTTTGCTTTCTTTTTGAAAGAATGTAGTGTTTTGTTCTTGTGCCATCTTATTTGATTGGATAAGTATAAGTACTTCATATTATCTGTTAGGGAGTTATTTTTTTCCCGTATCTTCTGGAATAGAGAATTGCCTCATATACATTGTTGCATATCATTTGTCAGATTAAAGATTACGGAAAGAGATGCGGAGAACATAATGTTGCATTGGAGTATATTGACTTTCCAGATGAGAGTAAGTATGGTTCATTTATTAGTTTGTTCTTTTTATTTTATTTACACAGTAAGCCCTAATATATAGATTTGAGTTATATTTTCATTGTGTTTGATCCTTGATGATAGAGTAGAGAACTCATTACTGATGGTATCTGGTATTGGATATTGAGGGATCAAAGTTTAGTTGACATTCATGTATTTGTGGCTGATTTAAACAGCACTACTACTTGATTGTCAACAATAAATAGATACATTTGATGTTCAATATCTGTTGAGATTCAACTGAAATGATTGTTTGTGGAACGCTGATCAACCCGAACCTGAATTCCAGAACTAAGCGATTGCTCGACTGAAGAGTAAATTTTAGTTAGTTAGAGGAAGATTTTTACAGCGCTAGCTTCAAGGTGCTTAACGCCCTAGGTTCGTTGCATTCTCTGTTTCGTTAATGAAATATGCTTACAACTAAGGTTGCTTTACGTTAGGTGTTGCATCTCCTTCTCAGAATTCTTTCTCTAGCAGAAGTCTTTCCTTTCTATATGTACCAACTAGCACATTAGTTATAGACTAGAACTCTTTCTAAACTAGTAATTCTAGGGAAACAAAAGCTCCTTCTGAATTCGTTGTTATCAGGAAATAACGCTCTAGTCTTTCCCTCAAGAATAGAATTCTAAATCCAGAGTACTTGGAGAGTAATTCACTTGTACATAAACCCTTATATGGGTCTTTTGATGGGTTTTAAACCTAAAATGGATCACTCACAAGTTTACAGTTTAATGTGATATAATGTTTATGCCAACATTTGCTGTGCTAAATATTATAAAAACTTGCGAAGTTTAGAAAGTTTCAGTACTCGTATCTGGAAATATAGAAAGAGAAAAAAGTTTGGGTACTGTCCTATTATTTGGTTTCTTGAAAGTGATTTTCGTATACGTCTTTATCTGGATTTCCAGTTTTAAGTTTTAGTTTATCATTTATGGACTTCCTGATTTTGACATCATGGCGTTTTCAGAAAGAACATGGATTCACTTGTATCGTCAGTCTCCGGCTGAGAGAAATTTGGTTTCCAAAAGAAGACATTTGATGTTGCGGCCTAGCTATCCTCAGATTTACCATCGGAATCAAATGCCTGATACGTGTGACATCTCAGAAATAATAGCAATTGTTAATGGTACCTGGAACGTGGGAGATATGGTTGATTGGCTCACGGATGGTTGCTATTGGTCTGCATGGATCACTAATGTACAAGATGAGGAAAATGTACAGGTATGAATATAATTAGAGCGTTAGATAGCCTTGTTTTATATTTGTATTGTAGTTTTCAATATCACCACTCTGAAAAATTTCTTCGCGACCTTAAATATCTCATTTGAACATTCCCTTTTAAAGTAAATAATGTTGATCAGATGCGGGTGTAAATTTGGATATGATCCAGTTGATCAGATGCTGGAGCCATTACTGTAGTTATTGGCTAGTGAATTCTTATGAGAGAGTGTGTAAAAGGGATCATCTTATGTAATCTTGAATTGGCAAAGTACTAGATATTGTATTTGTCTTGAGATGACCTTTTTACCTCTTGGGATTCTGTTGCATTTGAGATGATCACTTACCTCGAGAAAAGATTCATTATGGCATCAATATCATCCCCATTGACATTCGTTTTTTCTTCAGTTGGCCTACATGTTTAACATTCAGTTGGGCCCTATAATTCTCGATCCATTGTTGAGTCAGTTTAAATGGGCAGAAGGCCTAGTAAACTGTTCTATGTTTTTATATGATCAATGCAAATATATAAACTGTTCTATGTTTTTATATGACTACTAATAAAGTAATAAACATATGGCATATATAGTAGAAAATTTATCAAATCTCAAGTGTGTTATGTTTAATTTACAGAGTTCTTGTTGAGGGCATATTATACAAGCTTTTCCACCTTTAAGGCTGGAACAGCCGTTTTATCTTTTCTCTAATTTAGTTTTGGTTTCAGATTCAGTTACCAGAACCTCCAGCGGGTGAAGGAGGATCTTATGTAGTTCCTAGTAAAGAATTACGTCCAACCCTGGATTGGACGCCTGAGCTCGGTTGGACTGTGCCTATCTCCAAGGTGATTTCCTCTGCAGCCCATCTTTACATTTATTCAATATATGAAGAGAACTACCTGTGGCCTTTCTGTGTTAGTTACCAAAACAGAACTTTCCATGTCATTGGTATCTGTCATTACTCAAATATCTTGAAGAGGTTCGATCTAGTTCATATTATGTATAGGGGGGTGGTATTATAACAGTGCCTTAATGCATAAATCTTGCTGCATATGCATTTAAAACCAGTGAGAGCCCCAAATGTGAACAAGCCAAATGCTGGTTCTCACATATAATGACTTGTAGATCTGCCTATCTTGTGATTTCTGTCTGAACATATATGTTTGTAGGGATTACAAGCCTGAAATAGATGCTAAATATTGTTGGGTAAGATAATCTGTACGATGAGGGGTACCACACAACCAACAATGAGTGAATTGTCCATCTAGCATGAATGGTGGACTGGTTTCACAAAAAAACAGTGGAGCAATGTCTTTACGCATACTGCAATGTTATGTTTTTGGCTAAGAAAGAGGAAATATGTATTACCGGTTAATGCATATAACAAGTAATAAACTAGGGAAGCAAATTTCAGAGGTGCAATAAGGATGCAATAAGTCAGGATGCAATATCTACATATATCGGCACTCAGTTCTTCATGTGTTTCCCGACAATGCCTTTTAATCTGTTATGGTTGTTGCCTAGCCTTTTAAATGAAAATGTATGTTCCTGAAGATATCCATTATCATCAATAAATGAAAATATCGGTTACTGAAGATATCCATTATTATCAATTTGTGACTTGTGTAGTTTTCTGATGACAAAGTACACATTACAGTACAAAGCAGAAGCCTTTTAATTGGATGGCTAATGAATTAAGCATTACTTGTTTGTGCTTGGTGGTTGTAGATAGGTGCGACTTCTCGTCCCTGTGTTCGTTTGATACAGCGTAAGAGTCCAGGTTATGTTTAGCTTTGCTTAATATCATTTACTCTTCTGTATACGCTTTTAATTATTACGAAGCCCATGCTGTCATTTGCCTCCTTTCCTGGTTATGGAGTGTGCAAAGCAGTCATAATTGTACTGTCTCTCTGGGTCGTCTTCCGAGAAGAGGATGGTAGAAATACCTGAGTGATACTACTAATGAGGTCCGTCGGCTTCCCGTATACATTTATATAAACACTTGTGACATGGTTGTTTAAAAAGTTCCCTTCCTCTTAATATCCAACCGGGGATTTGTAAATAGAAGAATAAACTTTATTTTCTCACTCCTAATCATTAATGAACCGTAGAACTGAAAGTTACTCCAGAAACTTCAAATTAGTTTTACCTCTGAACTCGTTGAATTTATCGTTTGATGTAGGTATTGCAAGAAATGACGACTTAGGTACAGGTGAGAAATCGTCATTGAAGCTTAGTTCGGCTTCTGTTTCTTCACATAGTTCAGCTGGCTCATTGCGTTCAGAGTTTTCAAGGGGTTCTTCAGTAAGTAAGATCAAGAAAAGCTCCAATTCTCTGGAAACAGTAGTGATGAAAAAGCATTCTGGTGATATGCTGCACAAACGGAAGACTGAAACATCAAGCATAAAGAATGATGGTACAGAAGAAACCATTTTTCCAGATAGTATTTCCTCCAAATCAGTTTCAGCAAGAAATAACGTGGCTTCAAGAGAGCAGTATAATTTTTGTGGGTCCTCGAAGAAGTTGAGGAAAAATGAAACTGAGTTGAATTCAAGGTTAAATGGCTCAAAGGAGCTTTAGCCTACGGGCTTGAGCTTTCAAATGCAATGAAGCCTTCATGGAAGTTCGTGGAAACTTGAACATAAACTGCTTTAGGCCTGAAAGTTATGGTGAGAACATTGGGTTAACTCCAGTATGTATATAATTAGTAGAACGTGCACATCAGATGGATGATTTTTTTTGAAGTTTACAGGGGAGCGGACCTAGGTAGAATTGCCGAAATGCTCTTTCATTTGTGAAGTCTTGGCATTCCCTTTATTATTACAGGCATTAGTTGATTTGTAATTCCAATTTTGAAATTAAACTCCACTTCTCCCATTGTTTTGTTTGTTCATGGAGGAAATAGTAAAACATCTAACATGTTATCCATATACCAGTATAATATATTGAATAGCGTTTATTTTCCTTCTTTTTCTTGAATTTACCATAGGATTTAGGTAGGATGAGAAAATAGGTGAATGGAGACGGTAAGCAGAGAAAACCTTCATTTAATAAAATAGTATTAAACGTTGTTTCCATTTTATTTTGCTGTTGATGAAAAAACCAAATTAAAAAATAATTAAATTGTTGAGAGATTATTGGGAAACTATATTAGTTGTTCTGTGAAAACAGATGCAGTTGTAGACGAAAAGATCGTGAGGAGACCCGGATGCATTCCTGCAAGCTATTCCTAATCTATACGTAATTTGTATCTGCATGTTTTGAACCCCATCCGAGAGAGTATTTATATACGTATAACGTGAAGCCCCTCACTTCCATATTCAAATTAGACAAGATTAGAAGAACAAAAATGAGAAACTCATTTCTTTACTTTGGGCTATTAAGCCTTTTCACTATACTTTTCTTCTCTAAATCATCTCATCAAGCTGATCCCCCTTGTACCCCAAACCCACGACTCCAAAGTGCTTTCAAAGCTATCCAAGAATGGAAAAAGTTAATTACAGCTGATCCGAAGAACTTTACGTCGAATTGGAATGGACCCGATGTCTGCAACTATAACGGTGTTTTTTGCGCACCAGCTCCTGATAATCCGCACATCGACACTGTTGCGTCAATTGATCTCAACGAACAAAATATTGCTGGTGCAGTGCCAGATGAACTAGGCCTTCTTACGGACCTAGCCATTTTTCACATTAATTCAAATCATTTTAGTGGAGTCATACCTGAAAGTTTCTCAAAGCTTCATCTCTTATATGAGTTGGATATTAGTAACAACTTATTTGCAGGTAAGTTCCCTAAAGTTGTCCTTAGTATGCCTGCGCTAAAATATCTAGATATCCGTTTTAACAATTTCGAAGGTAGTGTTCCGTCGAAGCTTTTTGATATGGAACTCGATGCAATCTTTATAAACGACAACAACTTCCAATTCAGTATGCCGGCAAATTTTGCCAACTCAACTGCTTCGGCTATAGTATTGGCAAACAACCGTATTGACGGTTGTTTGCCTTCAAATATAGAGAAAATGGCGGGAACATTGAATGAGATGATTGTTTCAAATAACGGGCTTTCTTCATGTTTGCCACCTGAGATTGGGAAGTTGGTAAATTTGACAGTTTTAGACGGTGGCTTCAACAGTTTAATTGGACCGCTGCCTAAGACGATGGGTAATTTGAAGAATTTGGAGATACTGAATGTGGCACACAATGAATTGTCCGGAGATATCCCACCGACTATATGTTCTCTGCGGAATTTGGAGACTTTCACCTATTCGAATAATAAGTTTGGTGGCGAACCTCAAAACTGTTCAAATTTAAACAAAAAAGGTAATAGAGAGAATCGTACTCCAAATATGCCACCACAGCGACCAGATAAAAGATTCTCACTGTTTCATTCATAGGCGGTGCCTGTATAATGTGATGGCTCCTCCACCGCCACCTTCATCTCCACTACTCGGCCGTCAATAAAAATATTTCCCTCCTGATAATATATGGCAGGTATAGTTTGTATTTCCACTTGGTCAATGGTAATATATAAATAAAATGTCATATATCATACTTGTAGGTATGATGTTTAAGTTTGAAAAAGTCAAACTTGTTTTGGTCGGTGAGGGGAACTTGTATGGGTTTCAGATAACCCAAACTTGGTCGGTGAGTGGAACTTGGGTTTATCCCAAATTTGGCCGGTCAAGAGTTTATGACAAATAATGTGTTTACTTGATCCTAAAGTCTAGGAATTTAATAGCTTAGTTAGCAAAAACCTAAACTTCTAGGATAAGTAATACTACTCCTATAAAGGGAGGTCTAGGCTAGGAGTTTTAGTTATGGAATCCTCATTGGAATTCTCAATGGAGATTTGAGGGATTCATCCCACCTCTTGGGGTGGTATGTAAGAGATATGGTGTTTATGGAGTACTTAGATGTTGAGAGATATGTCGTTATGGAGTATTTATATGGAGATGTTGGTAAGACATCGTGTCCGAGGAGAAGATCATCTTGGTGGTGCTGGATTAGATTATTGGTGTTGAGCTGAAGGTGTCCATGGTAATCTATGTCATGGTGTGCAGAGAAGATCATCTCGTTGTGGTAGATAATACGGTAAATATTATCTCATATGGGTGAAGACACTACTTTGGATTTATAGGGCGTTTGTGAGAGTTATTCGGTCACATTGTGGTGAGTCGTTAATTGATTATTCAATTTTTGTATAATTCTCAATTGGTGGTTCTATAATAAAGAAAGAGGTCGTAGCCGTTTAGTGGATGTAGACAATGTTACACAGATTGTATATATTGTTGAACCACGTTAAATCTGTGAGTACTTTACTTCTTGTTGCTTTTGTTTATGGCTTGCATCTGTGTGGTTCTCTTTCTCTTCTTCTTATCCTAGATCTTAGTGAGGTTCATGGAGCAATCCGAGAGATCAAGTGTTTCTTGTTAGCTATTTTCTTTCCGTAGTATTAGCATGTAGATGGCTCTGAACCCCAACAATTGGTATCAGAGCCCTAGGTTGGATATAAGATTTGAAGAGAGAAGTTTTGGGTTTTCCAGTGGCAGAAAATTTTGAAGGCAAATGATTTGGTTTCATCAAGTATGTGCGGATTTGATGTTACATCTTCAGAAGATGCAGAGTTTGATATTATCAAGTATGCGTATGATTTGATTTCATCAGTTTTGGGAACAAAGCAAAGTAAAGCGTACTTCTGAGGGAATGAGATTATATCAGGTGATCTGCATTCGATACGGTCAAGATGTATAGTCTTGATATTTGTGGTGCTCTACAATGGAGATTTTATATGGACACTTATTGGAGCGTAAACCCTATGCATGGCTTCAAGTAAGTTTATTTATTCTCTATACTTCATACCATATTCTTGTGAACTGTTTGAAAGACCTACGTAGATTGGTTTCCAATTAATCAGTGTTTGCTTGGCAAGACACAAGAAGGCAAGAATATTTTAGTTGGGATACAAATATTGTTTCGTATGTTTGTGGAAGTAAAGATGGAATATAAGCATGTCAAAGTATCATTATTGTTCCGAACCAAGGGAAACAATAATTTAGTTATCAATCGTCATCAATTAGATCATGTTGTTGATTTTCTTTAACATGAAGTTGAAGAATACGAAGATGAATTCATACGCGTTCTGCCTTAGTTGTTTGTTACGATAAGGATTTTTGGAAATCTCGTAGAAGGTTTTGTTTTGGAAGTATTATTCGTTGGCCAGGGTATGATATGTTCCATAAGTGAAGAGTTTGATATTCAGTCTTAGTATTTGAAGCATGTGGCTACAAATAAATTGAAGGACATGGATCGTTGGATGAGATGTGATATTAGTTGTGGTGGAGCTATGGATTCTTATTATTGTATAAGAAGCAGTTTGTCGACACAGTTTTTAGGTTTTTCTTGTCTGTGTTGAGTATGGCATTGTCTCAGGTAGAACAATGTTTTCTGGAGTTTCTCTCGTAATGTTTCCGATAGAGAAGTTAGATAGTTTGTGGTCTTTTGATTCTTGCCGGTGACGTTCAGTCGAAGAGTTATTTTTGGTTGTATACCATTTGAAGTTGATCGGAGCTGGTTGAAGTGCAAGACTATTGGAAGAAACAGGTTGGTCTATTTGTGTTGCAGATACATTCCTATTGGTAAAGACCCGTTATGAGGAATTAAAAAGGTATCGCTTGGACACTTCAAGAGTTTAAAGAATAAATATACAATACTACAGTATGTGTGGTGGTGTGGCTATGGAAGCTAGCGCATACTACTTTGGAGAAAACATGGTGCATGAATTTGAGAAAGGGCTACAATTTCGGCGTGTTTTTTCCATCAACCTTTATTATCCATTGGCTATTTGATTTCCTGATGATCAGTGTGAGACTTTCTGTTGGAGAGAGCTACATTAGCAATGATAATATTTGGTGGTTTGCTCGTCTTCTACATTTATTGAAATTGATTTCAATAGTGACAAAGCCTGTAGAGATGAAGATCGAAATTTCTATTGAGAAATTTGGTTCAACAATGATTTAGTTTCCATCAAGTTATTTTCTCTACATAGCATGAGAAGATAAACACAACAACGTCTTGAATTTCTTGGAGCTTGAGGAAGTTACCAAAGGTTTCAGATTATGGTTGTGTGTGAATGAGTCTTTGTGTAAAGGACGGATTATCATATTTCGAACATTGGTGTACCTTTGGAGCAAGATTGGGAAAGGGATATGCACAAGAGAGAATGTGTGACATTCTGTATTGTTACAATGGTAACAGTGAATTCTTCGATGATGGTCACAGTTCTATCCGAGTCCGATTGTGTTGTGGTTTGACTGTCATGAAGTCGAAACTACATGCTTGCTTAAGAAATTGGTAAAACAATAGATTGACAATTTTTTCAAAGCCCGCTGAGGTTGCTGAAGTGGTGTAGAAGATTGGTGTATCAGCTGTTGAAGTTTCTGTGAAGCTGTACACGTTTGGTTGTGAAGTATGTATGCAGCGGTCGAAGATATGATAAGCTTTCATGGATGAGTAGAACTCAATTGGTGGTATATGGTCGTAGAATCATGATCCAATCGGAGATAGGCTCGTAAAGCAAGATTCATAGAGATGAGCTCGAGATTGGCACGCAGTGACAATGATCCGTGGATTGGTTGTAATTGGTACGCAGTTAGAGTCATGCTCAATATGCTTTGGTACATACAAGATGGTTAGTTTCTTGGAACTAACATGGAGGTTGGTTTATTATAAACTAACACAAAGTATCTCGTTAACTCGCTTTGGAGGACATGCTCATGGAAAAGAGCAAGTATATGATCAGTTGTTTAAATAAGAAAGTGACTCGGCTGGAGTTTAGAAACGAAGATGAAGACTATGGTTATGCTTAGGCAGACACATGGAGGATACTGTGGTAGTTTTATTTGTTGATCGATTAGTTTTGGATGTCAACCCAAACGGACGTGGTGTGCAACTTGGATTTAGTGGCTCAGAATAGCGGAATATTAACTCAGGTGGAGAAAGGCCAGTCAAGACGGAGCTATGTTCGTAGTATGGAACGAGTTTGAAGGTGGCAGAGGCTCAAGGGCGCATAATGACTATAACTAAGTTAGAAGATAGCATATGGACAACGATCGTGTGATCTGATTGAGTTGGCATGCAATACACCTGTAATGATGCCAATCAATGTGGAGTTGTGAACATAAAGGAGAAAGGTCTATTTTGTCAAGATGTTGCATAACGGGTGATCATATGATGATGGTTGGTGAGATGGTCGGGATTTTAAACCGTGGTGGAGATTTGTACAATCACCGATAGGTTGGATTGTTAAGTCTAAGTTGGTGATGTTCAAGTTTGGTTTTCTATCTTCTGATGGAGGTTCTACGGAACAATTTGGGTGAACTACATTTTGGCTTGATTCCTATAGAGGATATGTAGGCAACCAGTGATGGTGCAATCGATGTTCAGAAGATGGAGGGATAACAAGTTGATCGTCTCATGCATGAATGCATGATCCGAGGTGGATAATTGTAGGTATGATGTTTAAGTTTGAAAAATTCAAACTTGTTTTGGTCGGTTTGTACGGGTTTGAGATAACCAAAACTTGTTCGGTGAGGGGAACTTGGGTTTATCCCAAATTTGTCCGGTCAAGAGTTTATGACAAATAATGTGTTTACTTGATCCTAAAGTCTAGGAATTTAATAGCTTAGTTAGCAAAAACCTAAACTTCTAGGATAAGTAATATTACTCCTATAAAAGGAGGTCTAGGATATGAATTTTAGTTATGGAATCCTCATTGGAATTCTCAATGGAGATTTGAGGGATTCATCCCACCTCTTGGGGTGGTATGTGAGAGATATGGTGTTTATGGAGTACTTATCGATGTTGAGACATATGTCGTTATGGAGTATTCATATGGAGATGTTGGTAAGACATCGTGTCTGAGGAGAAGATCATCTTGGTGGTGCTGGATTAGATTATTGGTGTTGAGCTGAAGGCGTCCATGGTAATCTATGTCATGGTGTGCAGAGAAGATCATCTCGTTGTGGTAGATAATACGGTAAATATTATCTCATATAGGTGAAGACACTACTTTGGATTTATAGGGCGTTTGTGAGAGTTGTTCGGTCACATTGTGGTGAGTCGTTAATTGATTATTCAATTCTTTTGTAATTCTCAATTGGTGGTTCTATAATAAAGAAATATGTCGTAGCCGTTTAGTGGATGTAGACAATATTACACACATTGTATATATTGTTGAACCACGTTAAATCTGTGAGTACTTTACTTCTTGTTGCTTTTGTTTATGGCTTGCATCTGTATGGTTCTCTTTCTCTTCTTCTTATCCTTGATATTAGTGAGGTTCATGGAGCAATCCGAGAGATCAAGTGTTTCTTGTTAGCTATTTTGTTTCCACAGTATTAGCATGTAGATGGCTCTGAACCCCAACAATACTCATATACCATTTATGCATATGTAATCCACATGGACAAAAACTTACCGCTACAAAACAATGTGATCGAAATGAAACATTTGAAATTTCCTTCCTAAACCTCAAGATTTTGATCAAATTGCTGGGAAACTAGGAAGGGCTACCGATGGGTACCAAATTACCCGGAACCGAACCGAACCCAGATGTATCGGGTACGGTTTCGGATCCTATGATTGGACGCATTAGCAAACTCACTACTCGGCGGGTAGACTCATTTGGAACCGTTAAACTTTTGGATCCTAACAGGTACTATTTGTCGGGTACCTGCCGAATATCGAGTACCCAAATATTTATCTTTTACTTGTTAATTTTACTTAAAATGGAAAAATTCGTATAGTTTTGGTTAAATATTTTTCATTTTTACATTATTTTTTTTTACGTTTAATCTTAAATAGAATATTTACATAGATATAGTGATAATCTCATATGAAAAATTATTAGATTCAAACTAACATAACAAATATAAAAATAGATTATCAAAAAATATAGTTGAATTTAGAGGGCCCTATAAATATCCGGACCCGACGGATATTTAAGGTTTTTATTGGGTTCGATTCCGGGTCCATAAATTTAGAAACCGGACCCGGAATCGACAAATATTACCGGTTCCGGATTCGGATAGTATACTACCCGGACCCGGTAGGACCCATTGGCACCCACTGTTTGCGAATTCAAGGTAGTTGTTTGATTGTTACCGTTGAGTTGGTTTTTTGATATGCGAATAAACAGATTGTTCCAAGCACATGTAGCTATCGGGCAGTGAATGTGCATGTGTTCAGATGTCTCTGATTCGGCGTTGCATCTGGGGATTAAGTTGGAGTTGGAGTTGGAGAGGTTGGTATAGTGTGATAGGTTTAAGGTTGGAAGACCTTCGTTAATATATTTTCACACGAAAAGCTGGATTTTTGGAGGACACGGTAGAGTCCAAAGAAATTTCGTTGGTGGAAGGGGGTTTAAGTGATGGTGGTTATCCAGTTGTATCATACAAGTGTATCCGGATGTTGTAGTATATTTCCTAGATTTGGAGTGGGGCTAAATGATTATATGGTGGGTTGTTAAGGGGAAGGTGGATATTTTTGATATGCTAGACAACATTATGTGGAAGATTGTTTAGTTAATCATGTCTCCAATTGTGAGATAGAGGGTCAATGATAACTGACACTGATTGTATAGGATAACATTGGGTAGGATCTAGGTTTCCGAACTGGGGAATCCAGTTAGCTTGGACGGGTGTATCTAAACTATTTCATATGCGATGAAATATAAGTTGCTTGACTGAAGGAATGAGGGAAGCCATCCGTTTCCATTGAGGGCCGGAGGACTGAGGTATGGGAGAGGTTCCTTGAAAAATTGGTTGATGATTTAGATATTCCACATTGTATAGTTTGGAACAGATGGAAATAGGTTGGTCGTTGAATGTTCCAAAGTCTTGTCATAAGTAAAGCTTTATTATGATGGCTACTTTTATTTATGTCAATACTTCCTTTTGATATTGGTTTGTTAAGTTTGATCCACCCTGAAAGGTGAAGTTTTTTCACCGAGGAATCATGTCTGCAATTTTTTTTCATCTGTTTATTTGTTTGTGTACATGGGTGGGGAAAAGCTACGAGTGCATTAATTACGTGGTTTGTATTGGGTGTTAAAAAGTTTTAATGAGGACTAACCTTCCTACTTGAGTGAGGCATTTTTCCATCTAGCTTTGGGACTTACGAGCTAACCATTGAAGCAAAGGATCGAAGATATTTCGGAAAGATCTCCTGAGTTTGAATTGTACTCCTAGGTATATTGGCGGGGTTGATGTGGTTGGCATGTCGTAGAATTGACGTGGAATATCTACGTTATGCTGTTGAAGTCTTGAATGATGAATGATTGTAGATTTTGTTGTATTGATCACTTGTCCTACTGAAGAGCTGTAGGATTGAAGCAGCTTCTTGAGGTGAATGTTACTTTGCTGAAAATATTTGTAAGTGATAAGGAAGTCGTCTGCATACATTAAATTTAAAATAGGTGACTCCTTTTAGGAAATACGGATACCCCTTTGGTTTCCATATTGTCGAGATTAGTAGAGAGGATTTTTGCACATATGATAAATATTTAGGAAGATATGGGGTCTCCCTGTCTGATTCCCCTTGTTATAGTGATGAAACCATGAGGGGTATCATTAATGTTGATTGAATAGGTCATTGAAGTGATGCGGAGCATGATGTAATCCACAAAAATGGTCGAGAATCCTAATTTGGTGAAGCAATTTTGATAAAAACCTGATCCAAGTTGTCTTTCTGAATATCTAATTTAAGACCTATTTTTGGATCTTTGGTGAGAGGTGAGGATTTGATGTGGTGACATAGTTCTCCTGCAATAGCTATGTTATCGTGAATTGATCATTGAGGCACGAAAGAACTTTAATATAAGCTTATTAGGAATGAGAGGATAAGTCTTAAATGATTAACTAAAATTTTGGATATAACTTTGAATGATACATTGCATAGGATGATGGGTCTGAATTGGACCATGGTAATTCGTGAAGCCAGGTCCGACTATATTTACCCTGATAATTCGTATATTCTTGCTTTTTTGTTATCGAGGTTTTCATAATATCTTTCACGAAAGATATATAGAAATCGCAAAGTTCTATTCATCTCAGACTTTGTGATTCCTCGAGATAGATATATGAAAACTGATCTTAATTGATCTTTTGAAGATTCTTAAGAGGTGGTAAAAGATACATGAATCTCATCTAAGTGAGTGTAATGTGAGGTTTGCTAGCTTTGTCTATTGCAAACAGATTTCCAATCCTTGATCTTTGATCTAAAGGAAAATCAAATAGTCTTATTTGTTAGAGACAGATGTTATCAAAAGTATTCACTTCGACTGAAGCAACTCTTAGACTCTAAAGGATATCAGCTAAGGGAATGAATTGCGTAGATCCTTGCGAGGTTATTAGAAGCGATTAAGAATAGTTTATATCTCTATCTTTTCCCAATCATAAAGTCTATACAATGAAGTTCGTAAACCTGATTGTTAAGAAGAGTACTTGGACGATCTCAAAAATTGATCAATATCCAAGATCAATCTAGTTGTATCCAAATATACAGATCCGAATTATGCCAAGTATGAAACTTGTTATCAATCTTTTAAGATTCAAATTCTACAAGAAACAAGTCTCGTAATTAATCTTAAGTATATGGATGTATTTTTTAGAATTAAATACGTACGACTTTTGTGAATCCTATTATAAAGATAAAAAATATAATGTGGAAAAGGAAAAACACAAGACACTAGAAGTTTTGTTAACGAGGAAACCACAATAGAAAAAAAATACGGAACCTCGTCCATATTTGAATACCAAAGTGTTTGAAGTCGCTACAGACACCATCCTACTATTAGAATTCGGACCGGAATGTAGTTGAGACCAAATCTTCCCTCCAAGCGATTTAGTTAAAGTCATGTTCCTTACATCCGTTGAACCTCTCAAGGCTTTATGCAATTGATTCCCTTAGCTGGCGTCCTTTACAACCTAAGAGTTGCTTTAACCTAAGTGAATACTTTGGATACCAATCTGCCTCTAACAAATAAGCCTATTTTATTTCCCTTTAGACCAAAGATCAAGGCTTGGAAATCTGTTTGTAGTAGATAAATTTAGTAAACCTCACTGTTAGAGAATAGCTCGGTTGAACTCACCAAGCGTTGGTATGTCAAGTTTGGTTGTCATATATTAGTACCAAAACTCATCTAGAGTCGCTTGATTAAATACTAAAGTCAACTTCATTTAGGGTAGACTATAAAGTCTAGGAATGTTGAGATGTACAAGTATTACTCCGAAGACCGGGGGAATGAGAAGAAGTAACGACTACAAGGACGACATCATCCTTTCACTTGAGGTTAGTAATATTGACATGATCTTATTTCCATTCCTAACATATCTTTCAAGTCGTGCTATATTGAAAACATAACATGAGAAGCTGTATAGATTGTACATAACAATCTAGTGATATGACTTGGTCATAATAGTATGATCAAGGTGTCAAGGAAAAACATATTACGAAGTATGAATGCTTATCTTTTGGAACTTCATAAATACGACATCGACATAATCTATTGTATATAGTTATTTGATTATGTGTGCATTATATAGGAATGATTTCAACCTAGGAAACAATATTTTATAACATTTTTTTAAAGGAAATACTTGTTTCATAATCGAAAAATAAATCATGATTGGTCTTGTTATTCTCTGAATATCTTTTGGATGACCAATGGAAGATGATTTTGGTAGAACCTATCTTAACTTGTTGATATTTATGGTATAACCGGTCATAGCCTATATAATATAGTTTGCTGCAATTGGTCATGAGCTTCATTGTAATTTTATGTATAACCGATCACATGCTATATTGGGATGCAAGTTGTAACCGGTCATTAGTTACTTTGTGAACCAAGGTATAAACGGTCATAAGATGAATTGGGAAGTTAGTTGTAATTGGCAGTCTTAGAAACCTACAATATTAAACTGTAAGCGCACAATGTCTATAACATAGATATGGAAAATACAGGTCGATCCCACAGGGAGTTGTAACGATGCGAAGCTAAACTTCTAAGTTCTACTATTACTAATTAAAGACGAAAGAGTTAACAAAGGGGGTTTTGTTTGCCGATACGGCTAGGATTGATGATTATACTAAAGCAACAATATTAAAAGGCAAAATAAAGATGAACTAGGGCTTTGAATCCACCACCTAAATGCATAGAAATTCCTGATTTGATATACTAGTTCTCTTTTAATCAAGGATCTATAGAAGTTCTAGCCTCAAACTACCTTGAAGAAGTGATAAATCACTTGCACAAATGGATGATTTAACCTTAGCTAAAATGTCAATCCCTAGCATTGCCTATCTGTTTAAAGCATAGATAATCACAAATTGAACTAAATTATTTCATATATAGGATTGAATACATAACAAAAATTGTTCTAACTACCAAGGATGCTTCACATACAAGGTGAAAGCAAATTGCTAGTATTCAGATATTAAATCATGCTTCTCATTCAAAATCCCATGAAGAACGAGTAAATCAAACCATGAAATTCTAATTATTTAGGGATTTCATCTCAACCCTAGCAGAGATTTTTAGAACATAATAAACATTGAAATAAAACCTAAACTAACACTACAGCTTTCACCGGCTACTTCGGGCTTGCCTTCAACATACATCTGCCTCTCTATTTATACAAAATTCTCCCAATTCTCAAATCCATTTTCAATAAAGTACAATCAGAAAATTAGGGATTGACATATCCATCACTCACCAAATGACAAAGTAAAATATAGGGATTTCATCATCACCAACCACTCCATCGACCTCACATACATGCTTCAATTGAGGGAGTCTTCGACTGATTTCACACGACAACTTATACTTCACTCCAATAATTTCAGATTTCTTTTCTTCCCTTGTTGCGATTAACTCCTTGATTTGTCTCAACATAATTCATAGATTGACCTCCCATACTCGATTCTCTTGTCAAAAGCAGTAAACCTAGTTGTAGCTTCAAAAGTAGATCAACAGGATACAGACAACAAAAAAAGCAAATAGTATTGTGAAATGGGAAAGACAAAAGGTAGATTTGCAGAGGTTTGGTGGATGTGGTAGATAGGGGTGTGGGTTCACATAGAGATGGTATGGGAAAGAGTACACATAGGTGGGGAAGGAGGAGATGAAGGTGGTTCTGTTTTCAGCAAAGGTAATGATGAGAAATAAACTAGGTTTTCTGGTCGTGAAGAGAAATTAGGGAGACAAAAAGATGAGGTGATTCAGTGTGGAGCAGTTGCATCGATCATTGATGTACTGGGTGGAAATGTTGCTGGGTGTTAGGCAGGAGCATCAGGCTTGATGTTTGGAGATGGAAGTGGGCTAAGGCCTTGTGTCTATTGATAATTCTTCTTCCAAGCCCACCATTTGTTTCAGTTCTTGCAAGCGGCTTGCGAAGCTTCTGTGTGATACTCTTCCTACATTCTTCATGCCAATTTATCAGGATCCTCTTGTTCCTTTGGTTGTCTCTGGATACCATTTCTCTGCTCATTTTCTCCTTTTCTAAGCATCCAAGCTTTATTTACTACCTAAAAATACAAAATTAATTAGTATTGAATAATTACGCTTCAAAACAATGAACATACAAAACTTGGGATAAAATGGAGAATTAAAGCACAAAAGATGAGATAAATGCCAATAAAAAATATAGAATTATGCATTATTTGGCACTCATCAGTAATCGATCACAATCCACCTTTGGGAAGAAAGGTGTAACGGATCACAAGATATCTCAGGAAGTAAGGTGTAACCGATCACAAGCTACCTCTGGGAAGGAAGGTGCAACCGGTCACAACCTGGTTTGGGAAACATGGTATAACCGATCACAACTTACATTGTGAGGTTGGTAGAACCGATCCCAAGAAGCAAAACCGAGTTTCTAATATTCACATATGTCTGTAAGTTTTGTGTGAAGCTTGGAATTAGGGTTTGCTAAGAAACTTTTACATGTCGATATATTTGAGCATGTACATAAGTCTTATCGTTTATTATTCAAAGATATTCCTTGATACTCAAGGTGATCCCTGGTCCGGAAAGTTGAAGAGCATTTAATTATGATTTTCATCATATATGTTATTAGTTAATGTGCTACACTAATAATAGTAGTTTTCTATGAGAGTTTTCGGAAATATAGGTTTGGCATTTAAGTGGAAATAGGAAAACCGAAATTAGGTACTTTAATGCATATCTTGAGAATATTTTTGGTTTTGGAATTTCCTTGTTGTCCAAACGACCTTGGTCTATAAGTACTTGAGTTTGCATTTCTTTCAAATTATCCTAAGATCTAGGCAAACTTCATTTTTTGTTGTTTCTGGTGGAGACGTCTATTCTGAGAGGATAGACGGCTAATAATTAGGGTTTGTTAAGAAACTTCTAGATATCGTCATATTTGAACATGTACATAACTCTTATCATTTATCGTTCAAAGATATTCCTTGATACTCAAGGTGATCCCTGGTCCGAAAAACTGAAAAGCATTTATTATGATTTTCATCATATATGTTTTAATTCCCAACAATTAAAGCACATCCTATGGAAAGTATTATTAGTTAATGTGCTAGACTAATAGTAGAAGTTTTCTATGAGAGTTTCGGAAATATAGGTTTGGCATTTAAGTGGAAATAGGAAAACCGAAATTAGGTAATTTGATGCATATCTTGAGAATATTTTTGGTTTTGGAATTTCCTTGTTGTCCAAACAATCTTGGTCTGAGTTTGCGTTTCTTGCAAACTATCCTAAGAGCCAGGCAAACTTCATTTCTTGTTGTTTATGGTGGAGCCGTCTATTCGGAGAGGATAGTTTCCTAATTAGGTGAAATCTCTTACGACTGCTCTTTTAAAGGTTTCTGTGGAATCAAGAAGATCTACGAATACTGTTGGTGGGAAACTAGATAATTACACTGTTATTAGTTTTCGATTATTGATTTGATTGACTAACGATTGTTTAAACTTTGATTGCACCTAGTTTGTTTATTCTTGAGAATATTCTCTTCTGATATAAGATTCACTCAGACTAGATCAAAGTATGGACGGGATCTTTAGAACCATCTTTGGATTTAAAGACATCTTGTGATAATCCATTGTTAACAAACTTCGTTCGGTGCGTGATTGATCACAAGAGGATTTAAGTGTTGTTGTGCAGATATTTGAAGGCTATAGAAGATTGGAAGACGAAGAAGAATTCTTATTAGTTTTCGTATCTTGTGGATTTAGTGCAAAAACCTTGATCGGCTGGGATCCAACTAGAATCGATTTATCTTAGATAGATCTGATTGATTAGTTGTTTGAGATCGACATCACTTATAGTTTCTCCTTGAGATCTATATTGATTGATTGCGAATCTAGAACTTGATTATTTCGGTAATCAATATTTAGATTGATCTAACCATACAAAGGAGTTTATTAGATTAAACGGAAGAGCCTTTGTCAATGACTCATCAAATATCTTTATCAAGATTGATTAGAATGGCTACCAAACAGATTCTTCCTTTGTTGTTTGGAATACGATTCAAAGGACTTGTTATTCACGTGCGTCACTCTAGAAGTCAAAGGCGCAGGGATACTGAGGGAACTAAGTATCTAGAGGTAGTCTTCTTGGTCTCAACTATACGAAGTTGGTATTAGATTTTGTATAGCGGCTTAATTCTGAGAGTATTCAAAGTTGGTATTAGATTTTGTTGTGCCATTTACTTTACTTTTTGTAGATGGGGAAAAACGATTTGCTGGTTTTTAAGGAATTGAGGAGACGACCGTACGGAGGAGACTCCTCGAACCGAGCGAAATGTTAAACCTCACACAGATGCACCGCTGCAAAGGGGGTGCTTTAGTATCGAGAGATCAATCTGTAGTACTCCGGCCTAAATCAAGACAATGACCGTTCCAGAGTAAATTCGGTCACAAAAGAGGATGGGTTGATCTGTAGGAGGGAAGCTGAGAAATGTGTGGAATCAATGGTAATCAAAGATTGTGGGTGTGTGAATTCTGAATACGATAAGCTCTAAGTGATTGAGATTGCTCAATTGAGAGTAGTTGCTCAATTGATGAGTTGATGATCTCGTGTTGTCGATGAGACGTGAGATTTATGATACTGATGATGCTTCAATCATGATTCAGAGACTTATTTATATTGCTGGAATTGTAGACACCATGATTCCATGAAGTGTGACAGTTGATGGAATCAAGGAGTGGGGAAGTGGAGATCGTGTTTGAAACCAGTTGCTTAACATGGGGAGACTCGGTCCATTTTCCACCCACTACCTCGTGAATTCCTTCAACTAATTGCACGACTTGCTCACATTCCATCGTGTGTTTGAACACACGTGCCGTAAACCGCCATACCGAAACCCTACGTGATATCCCCCCAAGTGACACGATTGACGTCTCGTGATTTTTTAGTCAATTGATGACTTCGTGGTTTGATGGGACGATGAGTCCATGTAGTCGTTGAGTTGAACATGATGTTATGAAACTCGTGAATTGAACATGTCATGAGACAGAGGTATAGTTGTTACGATGAAGTGAGCAAGTATTGCTCATTCGGTGGATCGTTGAATATTGATTGTTGAACCAATATTCCTTGGTTTGAACAAATGTTTATCATCTGAGCAAGTGTTGCTCATGTGATGAATTGTTGAATATTTGATCGTCTGATGGATTATTGGCAGCGTACCAAAAATATTAATTAGAACACTGGTCGTTGAACCGAGCATAATTAATAAAATTATTGACCATGAGGTCGTCATAAAATTATTAAGGTTAGAATCTGGAATGATGATCTTTGGATTCAGAAACCCTAATTTGATCAATTGATGATCAATTCATGGTTCATCAGAATTTCAACCATGGGACGAAGGAGGGAGCGACTACATGGGACCATGGATCAACCATGTTGTGTCCATATGCTCACGTGAGCAAATACGAAGAACTCATGAAGAGTTGACGATTTGTTGGTGAAAGAATGATTAAATGCTCGTCTGAGCCTTAGGTGAGAAAACCTAATTAATTATGACGAGGCGAGGGACCGACCATGGAGTCCTGGAACCGACCCTGGGATGTCCCGTGACCGCCTGACGATCACTTCATGAAAATCCAAAGTGTTTGGGAGAGTTTTGGACCTAATACGAACAATTGTGCAAATTAGGTCAAAACTGTGAAAATTGATGGGACCGGCATCCGTGAGCCAAAGAGCCAATCTTGGTCGGTCAAGATAGCGTGCTCGTGTCCCCAAGGCGTCCGCGTCTCAGTCCTGAGAATTTTGATATTTTCTGGCGTGCAATTGAGCATCCATTCGAGAAAATATGCCAAAATTAGGGTTTCGACGAAACTGAGGAAAACACCATGAGATGATGAAAAATAATTATAAAATAAGGAATAAGGAGGCGTGGGACCTCCGTGGTCAAGGCATGGTCGTACGGTCGTGACCACGGTCCCGTGGTGCCTTTTCCTTAATTTTATAATATTTTGATGATTTTATGAAAAATTCATGAATTTTGAGAAATTTGATGATTTTGGGAGTTTCCATGAATTGAAGGAGTTTTCATGAGTTCAAGGAAGCAAAAGATATTAAAATAAAAAAAAACAAGGGCGTGTGGGACCGTGGAAGGCATGGACGACCGGCTAGGGCCCGGTCCCACGAGTTTCCCTAATTTTATAATGATTTTATGAAAAATTCATGAATTTTGATAAATTTGATGAATTTAGGGAGTTTCCATGAATTGAAGGAGTTTTCATGAGTTCAAGGAAGCAAAAAATATTAAAATAATAAAAAAACAAGGGCGTGTGGGACCGTGGAAGGCATGGCCGGCCGGCTAGGGCCCGGTCCCACGAGTTTTCCTAATTTTTTAATATTTTTAGGTATTTTGATGATTTGAGGGAATTTTTCCTAATTTGAGAGAAATACCATGAAATCAAGGAATTTGATGAATTCAAGGAAAACTAATAATAATAAAACAAAGGGGCGTGTGGGACCGGCTAGGTAATGGCCGGTCGGCCAAGGCCCGGTCCCACAAGTTTTCATAATTTATTTTATTTTATTATTATATTATATTATGATGTGTGCAAAATTACCATGAAATCAATGAGTTTTTTCATAAAATTAGAGAAATAATAATAATAATAAAAAAATAATAAGGAACCGTGGGGTGTGGGGCCGGTTGGGACCAAGACATGGCCGGTTGGCCAATGGTCACGCCCCATACTCCTTTCCTTAATTTATATTATTTTTTATGGATTTATGGAAGTACCATGAAACCGAGGAGTTTCCTCGAGACGAAGGAGATTTGATAAAATGAGAGAATTTTCATCAAATCATGAAAAATAATAAAAATGCATTAAAAATATAAAACTGGCGTGGGATTGACCATGACATGGTCGGTTGGTCGTGTGTCCGTGCTCCCAGCACCCTGGTCAATATTTTTAATTATTTATTATTTTCTTCTCTATTTTGCATAGGTTCATCGTTTCGTTGTATTTTTGAAATACTCGTTCGTGCGGTGAATGTTAGTGTATCATCGTTGAATACACCTTCACCATTTGAATCGTGGCTTACTTAGAGGTAGCTCAGATGCTCGGTTGTTGATTATTTATTACTAATTGTGGAATTCAGTGGAGAATAATTCACAAAACTGAGTAATAAGATGTTTATTATTAATTTGTAGGATCAGCTGAGGATTCGACTACGAATTCGGAATAATAAAGTGAGCATTACCATTCCATGGGATCGTAGATTCGACCATATAATCGGAGTAATTAAGGTTTATCTATTGTAATTATGAGACCAGTTGTGGATTCGATCATAGAATCAGAACAATTGTTATTGTCATTCCATGGGACCAGTCGTGGATTCGACCATGGAATAGGAGAGATTGTAATTAGGAATAATTAACTTTGTGGCTCTATACTAGTAGAGTAAGCTGTCTAGGAGCATCAATTATCCTGATATGAGCTTGTCGGTAAGTCATATCCTTTATATAGTCAGGGTAAACTTGTTGTTTGTTCCTGAAGACGTTATCGCTCTATACTAGCAGAGCAAGTTGTCTAGGAGCCGTCCATCTCGTGATGCTATATAGAAATAATCACTGAAAGTATTCAGTATTCATGAGATATGTCGTTGTCCAGTCGTGAGACTACATATCTACATGTACTCTGAGAGAAAGTACTCTCCGTTGAGAATTCGATGAGAGACTCGTGTCTCGATACTCACGTCTGATTTCTGAATCAGAGCTTCGTATAATTATGAGTTTACGAATTTAGCCTTTGTCGGAAATCCACCATATACATTAAGTCCCCTGCTTACTGAGGAAAGTTGTGTTCCTCAGTCAGCATTAAATGGTGATTTTCCGGCCATAAATAATAATACCAGTAATTGAACTTAGTCGTAAGTTGAGACGTTACCGGATTTAAAGAGCATGAGCAAACCACGACTTGATGAAGGCTTCAATGTCATGATTGGAGCGTCTTTTGATGAACATAAATTGGTGTTGAACCGCTGGTTTGGACGACGAGTCCGTGGTCGGTTAGGATTCGCGGATCGGGCCCAATAAGGAAATCCTTAGAAAATTAGGTTTTGGAAATAAAAATTGATATAAAAGGGATTAATCCTTTTTTTATTATTATTTTCCTCACACACGACCAGCACCTTCATCACCTTCACGCCAGGGAAGGAAATTTTTCCCGCCGGAGCCGCCAGCCGCCACCGATCGCCCGCGCCGTCCGACCGTCGTTCGGCCGAATTCCGGCCGCCACACGTTAGGTAATTTTTTTTTTTTTCGTTTGCTGATGTTTATGATCCTCATGAGTTTTTCATGCTTTGATCATGATGAAGTTATATACATGTGTGTATATTAGTGTGAGTTTTATGAAAAAACCCTCATTTTTTGAAAACGTATGTTCGTTCAATCGTTAGTTTTGAAAACTAACTATAATCCCTGATTTAGGAGAGATTTTTTTTTATATATGAACCTAGGTCCAGTGATAAAACTTAATTTATGAGTTTTCATGTGTACCAAGGTTTTATCGTAAAAGAAGTGAATTTTCATGAAATCGGAATAATTCTTCGTTTTAAAGACAAATAACGATGACACGAAGGAAAATATGTATGATGAATTTGTGTCCAGTGATAAAAAATTTCTTATGAGCTTTCATGTAAATACAAAACTTTATCATATGTATGAGATGTGATCTTTCACAATATTTTTTGAAATAAACCTTCGTTTTAAAAACAAATAATGACGATACGAAGGAAAAATAGTTTATATATATATATATATAGCCGTGACATATATTGTGTAAAATATGATGGTATATTTTATTTGCATGAATTTGTTTTCATTAGATAAAATTCTTGAGAATTTATGTAAGCAATGTCGCATTAATTGTTGTTTTTTTCGAAAAATCAAAAACGTGGGTTTTGAGGAACCTTCGAAGATAGACAATATATTTATGACGAAATAGTTTATTGTTATGAACTTCATAGGTCAGTTGTGTGAATGTTCACATTATGAAAATTGTGTTCGTGATTTTATGAAAAATCAGTTTCGAAATCAATAAAGCTTCGTTCGTTTTTTGCAGTTTTCGAAGAGATGAACGATTTTGAGGTGTTAACTCTAGCATTACTATCACTATTGTTAGTGGAAGTATAAAAGGTAAGAGTTAAGAGTTACCATTTTTTGCTTATGTTGGTTTGGTTACACGGTAGTAATCTTTGATCTTCCGGTTCCAGAAAATGTCGACCAACAATAACAGCAATTACGATTACTGGTATTCCTCTTCTTCCTCTGGCTCTTCTGATGAGGATTCCGACGCTCCTGTAGAGAAATCAAAGGATAGGGTTACCCAGGAAGGGGCGAAGCCTAATGTTCCTTTTGATGAGCGAAGAGTCTCTTTTGTTGAACTCGAAAAGAAAAGAGCTGAAGACAAAAAGGAGGATGCCCGTCAACGTGAAAAAGATCGCACCCGGCGTAAGAGACAGAGGGTTGAGGAGAAGCGTCAATTCTTGGATGGGGTTCCTTATGATTCTGATACTGATGCTTCTGAAGGAGAGATCACATGGGAACCATTCGAGCGTTAAATTAAGCCTGATCTATATGAAAGAGAGCATCAGAGGACGATGAAGAAAATTGAAGCTGAAGCTGCAACAGAAGATAGCTCGGATTCAGATGATGATGTTATCTTCCGTCCACCGGACTTCACCAATGATTCTGACAGTGACTCTAAAGAAGATGATTCCGAGAAGGACGGTGATGATGAAGCTGACAATTCGGATGAGTCCGATGAGTAGTTTTACTTCCATTTTCTTTAGACGATAGAGCATTCCCTTTTAGTCTTCATAGTGGATATCTTTCTTTTGACTGTTTAAACGACTTTACTTCAATTAGACCTTTCTTCTGAATGATGAACATTTTGTTAACGTCGATTTCTTCGAATCCATGACATGGACCAATGTCCATATATCCAAATTCATCATGACTTGTCGATTTTCATGAGAAGTAACACACAACCGAGAATTAATGACGTGTACAAGGCCGTGTGGCCTATCCTTTGACCCGTGATGTTCAGTACCCAGCGTGTTATTTTCCTCCGCGTCTTCGGTATCGATCTTTGAAGCCTAGGGTTCCAGTGAAACTCGTAACTAAGTTGACCATATGACTATCGCCTGATATATATATCTTCAAGACTCCAAATCTATGATCCACGCAAATATTTCTCCCATTCCTGAGTCAGTTTCATCGTGCAGAGAAGTTTTGATCCTACCCTCTTGTCGTCATGTCGAGCAATAGCATTTTTTCTCAAGATGATCTTCAGTCGAAGCGTGAAATAGCAACGTCTATCTCAGTAAGTTGTACACTTCTTCTACTTCCCCTTTTTTGTCTTTGTTCAATATAGATTGTTGATTACAAGAGAATGAATTGTCGTAGGACTGTAAGAAGAATGCTACTCCTCATAATGCAAGGCCTAAGCGGACTGTTAGAGCTCCTGCCCGGTATGGATCGGCTCGTGCTGAAGCTGGATCGTTCGTAAGTAAACCTATGACTCTTGAGATTGTACTGAGTCCCAGGATTAACACTCCTTCGTTTCATCGTAGGCGGATGTCCGTGTCGTCGTCGATGCTAGACGACGAAAGAGTGGAAAGTCCGTGACCGTGGTTGAGGTTGAGGAAAGAAGTAACCATGCATGTGAAGATTCTGTAGGATCCGTGGAGACCGAAGACGGTGTCCATGCTCGTGAATACCCAACCGCTGGAGTTTTATTCGAAGCCCCATTGATTAATACCTTCCCAGACAATGAAATGGTCGGCGGATTCGTGGTTCCCAAATGTCATGCGTCTTTGTACACCAATATCTGGAAGAAGTATGGTCACATTTCTACCACAGAAGTGTGGAAAGGTTTTCTTCCAACCCTTTTAACCACGGTAGCGGGGCTATTGCCGATCATCGAGGAAATGAATCAGATGCACTTGCGAGACGTTAAAAACCATGAACTGCACCAATGGGATGAAATGATCTCGAATTGTGAGGTATTGCGATTCAATGTAAGCTGGCTCCGTCGTCGTCTTGAGATAATCAAGGTTCATAAGGCGGCAGAGGCTGCTGATGCAATTTCCATGAATGCAGCTTTACTGGATGAGGAAAGGATACTGGCTCTGGAGTCGGCAAGGGTTGAGAAAGCGGTCGAAGACTTGAAGGCAAAGACCAAGACTTTTCAGAAGAAGCTTGACGAGGCTTCTTACAGGGATTATCCGTTGCTGGATGGTTTGCTCCGAGTGAGCATTTGTGGTTGTTGTTTTTTGAGTAAATCTGAGTTTCTAGTTAGGTGAAACAGTTGATCATGGTATGAACGAATTTTGCTCATTTTTGAAATGTTTAATGAACAAAGGAGCATTCACATGCTCTTTGGAGGAATGAAATTACATTTTTGAAAATGCTTGAAATGATAAATAGGTAGTTTATTTCATGGATCAGGCATAATAAGCTTTGAGCCATTTGCCATTGATGATGTTTCCTTTCTTTCCTCCATTGATTGCTAAAATTTTGTAGTATCCGCTAGACATTGCTTTGATAACAACATATGGCCCTTCCCATTTAGGAGAGAACATAGGAGCGGACATGTCTTGTTGAATGTGTTTTGTCGTCTTTAATACCAAATATCCTACTTGAAATGTTCGAGGTCTTACCATTTTGTTGTAGGCTCTGGAGATCCTCTGTTTGTAGGCTTCTACATATTTTTCCACCTTGGTTCTCCTTGATTCCAAAATATCTAGCTCAGGGATTCTTGATCTGGAGATTTCGTCCTCATCCCATTGTACACCACTGGATGCTGCAATTCTGGCTGAGGGAACTTTGATTTCTGCTGGAAATATGGCGTCGGCTCCATAAACAAAGGAATATGGCGAAGTACCGATCGAGCTCCTTGGTGCAGTTTTGTAAGCCCATAGAGCCATGGGTAATTGCTCATGCCATGATCGAGGATTGTCATGAATCGTCCGACTGATAATCCTGACCAAAGTCTTGTTGGTACTTTCTGCTTGACCATTTCTTTGTGGATAGTAAGGTGTGGAGAAGATTTGTTTGATCCCATATTTATTGAGCAGCTTCTCAACATCTTGATTGGCAAAAGGAGTTCCGTTATCTGTGATGATATGCTTAGGAACTCCGAATCTACATATTATGTGCTCTTTGATGAAGGCGGCAATCGTAACTCCAGTGGTGCTTCGAAGAGGAATAGATTCGACCCATTTGGTGAAGTACTCTGTCGCACTGATGATGTATTCATGTTGTTTTGAAGATGCTAGATTGATCTTCCCAATGATGTCTAGTCCCCAGCTGTAGAAAGGCCACGGACTATTCACATAATTCAACGGGATACAAGGAGTGTGGATGAGATTACCATGGGTTTGGCATTGGTGACACCTCTGAACGTGTGCGGCTGCATCATCTTCCATGGTTGGCCAATAATATTTCTCACGAATTTGAAGAAATAGTTTCCTCTTTCCTTGATGTTCTCCATCATGTACTTCCTTCAGGATTGTAGGGATTTCATGTTCGGCTAACCACCTCAGTAAATTTCCACCAAAGCTTTTGCGGTATAAGATCCCATCGAGATAGACAAATCTCTTAGCTTTCTGAATGAGTTTGACTGCTTGCTTCTTTTTCAGTGGTAGTTCGTTGTCCCTGAGGTATTTGATGTAAGGCTCCCTCCAGTCCCCAGTGTGGTGGATTGTCAAAACCTCTAAGTGATGAGGAGGTATTTGGAAATCAGGACAAGATCCTTGTAAAGCTCTTGACTGAGTCTCCATGGATGGCCAGTAGTACCCCATTCTTTGAAGCTTTCTGCAAAGTGTTACCACTAACGTTTGCCTACAGACTTTCTCATGTATGTGTTTGAGCTGTTCTTCTGCTTCGTCGCTCCCAAGACATCGTGATAGAGATCCATCAGGGTTTCGATAGTATAGCCCTCCATGAAGCAAGAAGTAGTTCTTCAATTCCTTGAGGCTGACTTGGCCTTCTGAAATAGAGCTGCTCAATTCATGAATGATGGGTGCTCGCCAATTGTTCGCTGGAATGTCTTCGATCTGAGTGAGCCAAGTTGATGATACCGTACGTCTCTGTACAGTGATCGTTTTCTATGCTCCTTCTAATTGCAGCTTGGAGGCGAGAGTTTCTAGGCAATCATCATGCGTATTGTTAGTCCGTCCAGTATGGACGATCGTTGTGTCAGTAAAATAGGTCAATAGTCGCTGAGCTTCGGTTCTGAATGGAGCAAGTGTGATTTCTTTGAGAGAATACGTTCCATTCATCTGGTTGACCAATAATTTGAATCTTCCCTTATCTAGAGGTGTGTTGCTCCTGCTTGCTTGGACAAGGATAATCCTAATAGGAAGGCTTCATATTCCGCTGAGTTGTTGGTGCAGTGGAAATCCAACTTGAACAAATGTGAGAAAACTTCATCAGATGGAGACACCATCACTATGCCCGCTCCTCCGGTGTCACTACTAGGGGTGGAAGATCCATCAAAGTATAGAAGCCATGTTTCTTCCTTGATGACCAAGATGTCTGGGAATTCGCCGGGTATTTCTTCATGTAGCGTTGTTGTGTCTTCCCCTGGAAAAGCGGCGAGCAAGTCTGCGACCGCTTGACCTTTGATGGATTTAGGTGGCGTGCAAGCTATGTCAAATTCTGACATCTGGAGTAGCCACTTCGCTGGTCTTCCTATCAAGGCTGGCTTTGATAGCAAGAACTTTATGGGATCAACTTTGGAGATGAGTACGACCCTGTTAGATAGTAAGTAATGTCTGAACTTCTGGATTGCATGTACCAATGCCAGGCATGCCCTTTCGGCCTTTGGATATCGGAGTTGAGCATCTCTCATTGTGCGGCTGAAGTAGTAAATCGGCCGTTCGACGCCTTCGTCGTCTTCCTGAGCGAGGAGTGCGCCGATGGAGACGTCACTGGAGGCTGTGTAAAGAATCAGAACTCGTCCCTGCACTGGAGACCTCATGACGGCCGGTGACAATAATATATGTTGTATTTTATGGAAAGCTTCTTGTTGAACAGCTGTCTAGGTGAAGCTTGCTCCTTTCTTCAGCAGAGGTGTGAACGAAGCAATGAGTTGAGCTAATCCAGGAATGAAGCGTCGAATATAATTTACCTTGCCCATAAAGCTCTGTAGTTCCTTCACGGTACGTGGAGGAGGCATGGTGGTAATAACTTTTGTCTTGTCGGGGTCGACTTTGATCCCTTCAGCCGTGACCAGGAATCCTAAGAATTTTCCGGAAGAAACTTCGAATGCGCACTTTAAAGGATTCATTTTTAATTTGTATTCTCTGCACCTTTCAAACACCTGCCTTAGAACTTCGATATGAGATGCTCGATTCTTCGATTTTACCACCACATCATCAAAATAGTCTTCTACTTGCTTGTGCATCATGTCGTGGAATATGACAGTCATGGCTCGTTGATAAGTGGCGCCAGCATTCTTCAATCCAAAGGGCATCATAGTGTAGTGAAAATTCCCAATGGGAGTACGGAACGCAGTCTTGTTGGCGTCATGTTCATACATATTGATCTGGTTGTACCCACTATAGCCGTCCATGAATGAGAACATACCGTGACCACTGGTTGCATCGACGAGCATGTCAATGTTGGGTAGAGGAAAATCATCCTTTGGACAATATTTATTCAAGTTCTTGAAGTCGACACAACATCTGATTTGACCATTTTTCTTCTTAACAGGTACCACATTTGATAGCCACGTTGGATGAAGAATAGGCTTGATGAACCCTGCTACCAACAGTTTCTGGGTGATTTTCTCCTCGATTTCGTGTCTAAATTTTCTGGGCGGTTGTTTGACAGCTTTGGAACCAGGGACGATGTGCAGGTGATGGGTGACGAGTTTGTCATCCAGACCCAGCATTTCTTCGTACGTCCAGGCGAAGACATCTTGATATTCTTTTAATAATTTTACCAACACGGTCCACTCATCTGGTGATAGCGTTAAACTGATCAGGATTGGCCTTGGATCGTATTCAGTCCCAATGTTGATTGTTTCAAGATCGTCAGTGGTAGAGTCAGTGCCGTCCTGTAGTTGTGGGGCATCTTGGACTTCTTCTTTAAGTGATTGCTCACTCTGACATGATTTTTCATGGGGGGATACTTTTCATCGTTCTCCCAGATTAATTGCTAATCTTTCCGTCGGCGATAAATGAATCTCCCTTCTACGTCTCGTTCGGTCGTGAAGTTTGTCCCTGGAGTTGAGACTTGATCATTATGGCGTTTAGTCGGTATAGTAGGTGACTTGATCATTTTAGCAGCTGAGGATGACGGATCGTTATCAGCCTTCTCGATAGTCTTCCATCTTGGAAGTGGAGTACTGTGAATCCTGCTTGGAGGTTCCGGGATGCCTTTTTGAGATTCAAGGAACTCAGTATCATAGACGGGAGCATAAGGAGATGATGAAGCCGGAATGCGAACGATCTTGTTTTCGAGCAGGGCCTTCATGCATTGATGGTATGTTGAAGGAACCACCTTGTTATCATGGAGCCATGGGCGTCCCAGTATGATATGGTAGTCAGGTTCTTGCTCGATCACATGAAACTTCGCTTTCGATCGAATCGGCCCCACCCTCAAATCTATGTATGCATATCCATATTATGGCTTTGACTTCCTTCAAATCCTGTCATTAGGATGGGATAGCGATTGATTTTACCTTGTGGGAACCTGGTCATCCTGAGAGTCCTAATAGTGACAATGTTGGTAGAAGCACCGGTGTCAACAAGAGCTCTTCTAAATTCGGTGCCTTTGATGAAACCAGTGACATACAATGCTCGGTTGTGTCCTTCATCCGTCATGCGATCTTCTTCTCCAAAACAGATGTTGTCGATCGAATGCCCAAGCACTAGGGAGACTTCTTCAAATGATGGTGTTGGTGGCGTTATTTGCACGCTGGATGATATTTGGTTGAGTGCTGAAAATGTGTCTGTGCGTTGATCCTTGGAGAAGTGCAGGAGTTCACATAGATTTTCGATCAAATGTGTGACCTCTTGTTCCACCGGCTTCTCGTATGTGGTGAAGCTGTTGATTTTAGGGTCAGATGACGCTTCAGTCCTCGGTGTTGAGACTTCTGGAGCGGAGGTACCGCCTAACTCGGATGTTAATTTGATGAGAAAGTCGAGGATGTGGTTTATCGTCTCCTTCATCAGGTCCATGTTCCTGGTATGGACCTCTAGGATTTGAGCCAACTCTGCCAAAGTCGGGATCCCTCTGCCTTCCATGCCGCCAGGTGTAACATGAGGAATGTTGTCGTTTGAAATATTTTGATCTGAATTAGTTGAATTAGTCCTAAGACCAACCATCTTGTGAGATTGTTAGATTGCAACCGAGATATTAATCTCCCAATGTGGTCGCAAATCTGTAGATGGGGAAAAACGATTTGCTGGTTTTTAAGGAATTGAGGAGACGAATGTACAGAGGAGACTCCTCGAGCCGAGCGAAATCTTAAACCTCACACAGATGCACCGCTGCAAAGGGGGTGATTTAGATTCGAGAGATCAATCTGTAGTACTCCGGCCTAAATCAAGACAATGACCGTTCCAGAGTAAATTCGGTCACAAAAGAGGATGGGTTGATCTGTAGGAGGGAAGCTGAGAAATGTGTGGAATCAATGGTAATCAAAGATTGTGGGTGTGTGAATTCTGAATACGATAAGCTCTAAGTGATTGAGATTTCTCAATTGAGAGTAGTTGCTCAATTGATGAGTTGATGATCTCGTGTTGTCGATGAGACGTGAGATTGATGATACTGATGATGCTTCAATCATGATTCATAGTCTTATTTATATTGCTGGTATTATAGACACCATGATTCCATGAAGTGTGACAGTTGATGGAATCAAAGAGTGGGGAAGTGGAGATCGTGTTTGAAACCAGTTGCTCAACATGTGGAGACTCGGTCCATTTTCCACCCACTACCTCGTGAATTCCTTCAACTAATTGCACGACTTGCTCACATTCCATCGTGTGTTTGAACACATGTGTCGTAGACCGCCAGACCAAAACCCTAAGTGATATCCCCCCAAGTGACACGATTGACGTCTCGTGATTTGTTAGTCAATTTATGACTTCGTGGTTTGATGGGACGATGAGTCCATGTAGTCGTTGAGTTGAACATGTTGTTCTGAAACTCGTGAATTGAACATGTCATGAGACAGAGGTATAGTTCTTACGATGAAGTGAGCAAGTATTGCTCATTCGGTGGATCGTTGAATATTGATTGTTGAACCAATATTCCTTAGTTTGAACAAATATTTATCATCTGAGCAAGTGTTTCTCATGTGATGAATTGTTGAATATTTGATCGTCTGAGCATGTGTTGCTCGTCTGATGGATTATTGGCAGCGTACCAAAAATATTAATTAGAACACTGGTCGTTGAACCGAGCATAATTAATAAAATTAATGACCATGAGGTCGTCATAAAATTATTAAGGTTAGAATCTGGAATGATGATCCTTGGATTCAGAAACCCTAATTTGATCAATTGATGATCAATTCATGGTTCGTCAGAATTTCAACCATGGGACGAAGGAGGGAGCGACTACATGGGACTGTGGATCAACCATGTAGTTTCCATATGCTCACGTGAGCAAATACGAAGAACTCCTGAAGAGTTGACGATTTGTTGGTGAAAGAATGATTAAATGCTGGTTTAATCATTTATTCGAAAATGCTCGTCTGAGCCTTAGGTGAGAAAACCTAATTAATTATGACGAGGCGAGGGACCGACCATGGAGTCATGAAACCGGCCCTGGGTTGTCGCGTGACCGCCTGACGATCACTTCATGAAAATCCAAAGTGTTTGGGAGAGTTTTGGACCTAATACGAACAATTGTGCAAATTAGGTCAAAACTGTGAAAATTGATGGGACCGGCTTCCGTGAGCCAAAGAGCCAATCTTGGTCGGTCATGATAGCGTGCTCGTGTCCCCGAGGCGTCCGCGTCCCAGTCCTGAGAATTTTGATATTTTCTGGCGTGCAATTGAGCATCCATTCGAGAAAATATGCCAAAATCAGGGTTTCGATGAAACTGAGGAAAACACCGTGAGATGATGAAAAATAATTATAAAATAAGGAATGAGGAGGCGTGGGACCGCCGTGGTCAAGGCATGGTCGGACGGTCGTGACCACGGTCCCGTGGTGCCTTTTCCTTAATTTTATAATATTTTGATGATTTTATGAAAAATTCATGAATTTTGAGAAATTTGATGAATTTTGGGAGTTTCCATGAATTGAAGAAGTTTTCATGAGTTCAAGGAAGCAAACGATATTAAAACAAAAAAAAGGGCGTGTGGGACCGTGAAAGGCAATATCGGCCGGCTAGGGCCCGGTCCCACGAGTTTCCCTAATTTTATAATGATTTTATGAAAAATTCATGAATTTTGAGAAATTTGATGAATTTAGGGAGTTTCCATGAATTGAAGGAGTTTTCATGAGTTCAAGGAAGCAAAAAATATTAAAATAATAAAAAAACAAGGGCGTGTGGGACCGTGGAAGGCATGGCCGGCCGGCTAGGGCCCGGTCCCACGAGTTTTCCTAATTTTTTAATATTTTTAGGTATTTTGATGATTTGAGGGAATTTTTCCTAATTTGAGAGAAATACCATGAAATCAAGGAATTTGATGAATTCAAGGAAAACTAATAATAATAAAATAATAAAACAAAGGGGAGTGTGGGACCGGCTAGGTAATGGCCGGCCAGCCAAGGCCCGGTCCCACAAGTTTTCATAATTTATTTTAGTTTATTATTATTTGATGATTTGTGCAAAAATACCATGAAATCAATGAGTTTTTTCATGAAATTAGAGAAATAATAATAATAATAAAATAATAAGGAACCGTGGGGTGTGGGGCCGGTTGGGACCAAGACATGGCCGGTTGGCCAATGGTCACGCCCCACACTCCTTTCCTTAATTTTATATTATTTTTTATGGATTTATGGAAGTACCATGAAACCGAGGAGTTTCCTCGAGACGAAGGAGATTTGATAAAATGAGAGAATTTTTATCAAATCATGAAAAATAATAAAAATACATTAAAAATATAAAACTGGCGTGGGATTGACCACGACACGGTCGATTGGTCGTGTGTCCGTGCTCCCAGCACCCTGGTCAATACTTTTAATTATTTATTATTTTCTTCTCTATTTTGCATAGGTTCATCGTTTCGTTGTATTTTTGAAATACTCGTTCGTGCGGTGAATGTTAGTGTATCATCATTGAATACACCTTCACCATTTGAATCGGGGCTTACTTAGAGGTAGCTCAGACGCCCGGTTGTTTATTATTTATTACTAGTTGTGGAATTCAGTGGAGAATAATTCACAAAACTGAGTAATAAGATGTTTATTATTAATTCGTAGGATCAGCTGAGGATTCGACTACGAATTCGGAATAATAAAGTGAGCATTACCATTCCATGGGATCGTAGATTCGACCATATAATCGGAGTAATTAAGGTTTATCTATTGTATTTATGAGACCAGTTTTGGATTCGATCATAGAATCAGAACAATTGTTATTGTCATTCCATGAGACCAGTCTTGGATTCTCTGCTAGATTGCATAGCCTTGCGTCTTGCTGGTCACCCTTGATTTCCATTTCACCCATGGGTGTAGGGAATCGAAGGTACCGGTAATATTTCGAAGTTGTTCCTCGTAATCTATGGACACATAGCCTTCCCATGATTACATTGTAGAGTGAAGGTGCCTCCACCACACAGAACCTTGTATTTGTTACTAAGGGTCTCGCACGTACCTGCAATACGATTTCTCCTTTTAGCCTAGAGACTGCTCCATTGAAACCGTATATTATGTAAGTGGAAGAGTCCATCTGCTCCACTGTCAAATCCATGCGTAGGTAGGGTTCGTAGAACAGTACATTTAACGAGCTTCCCCCGTCAACGAGGACCTTCGTGACGTTCCATCCATTTATTGGAAGAGTGATCACAAGTGGATCATTGTACATCTCGACCTCCTGATTGACGTCTTTTGTTGATAATGTTAATGGCGTGGCCATCCATTCTTCCCAAGTGCTAGTAGGTGGTACGCTTAGCTTGAACACTTCGTGGGCTTCTACCTTTCTCCTGTTTCAAGCGAACTCGAGGATGTCTTCGAGTAGATCCTCTTGACCTCCGCTGGAGAAGGTAATCATGTTGATGTATTTGCCGTCCTGAGGTAATTCTACCCTTTTCTTGGGGGATACCTCAGTATGAGCTGGTTGTATCTGCACGTACTCCATGAACTTGCGTTCGTTTGTGAATCTCTGAATTGCATTCCGTAGATGGTAGCACATATAGTCGTATTCTCGTAGTCTTGGTGGTATGCACAATACTCCTTGGCCTCCTTCGTTTTGTCTGGTTGCTTTCCCCTAGTATTAGGGTAAGGAAAGCCCGGCTTTGCTCCTTCTTTGCGTAGAATGTGGGAGAATGTGGTATTTAGCTTTGTGTAAATCTTATCTACGAACTCGTCTCTTCCTTTTCCTCTGCCTTTGCCATCTCCGTATTTTGATCTTTTGTCTCGAGAGCCGGTTCTGCCCCCGGTCTCGTTTTGCCTCTTAGGTATCTCCGGAATTGGTTCCAGAGAGTTAGTTCGTTGCGGACTTGTTGTTTTTTTTGCTTGTGCCCTGGGGTTGTCCTTCTGGATTTCTTCGAGTCTAATGTAGCTGTCTTGGAAAACCCTGAGCTCTCCTTTGAAATCAAGGGCTCTGTTGTGAAGCTCCACGAAGATAGCTGAGGTTCTATCAAGTCCATATTTATAGCAATTAATGTTAATTTCTGGATTGACTTTTCCAATTGCTTGGCATGTCTTCCGCCACCTATCTGTGTACTGCATCAATGTTTCGCGAGATCCGATAGCTAAAGCAAACAGCCTATCTAACCCAACCTTTGTTGATTTGTTGTACATGTATGTCTCAAAAGAGTCAATTGAGTTTGCTGGTAAATTGTCATACCAGGCCAATGCTGATCCCGTCAAGCTTGCAGGGAAGTACCTACACAGTACTACCTCATCTCTTTCCCAATGGGCGAGGACACGAGTGTAATACCGTAGGTGGGCTGTGGGATCTGAGGTACCATTGTATGCCTGGAATGTAGGTACCGGGCATTTCGGAGAGATGGGTTCCGTCAAAATGCGAAAAGGCAATGGAGATGTGGTTGCCTCTTGTAGTACCACTTCTAGTCTTGCACCTGTGTGGACAGTTTTTAGGCCTTGTATATCCTTCCGTATTTTTTCCATTTGCTCCATAACCATGCTCACATTGTGAGCATCTCTGGAAAATGTCTCGTCGTAGTAGGACTGGGAGGGATTGTATGTTGGATCTGTCTCATCTGGATCATGGCGTGTTCTTCTGGCTCCCCCTGCTGGGTTAGCCTTTGGTGGGTTGAGATCCACCCTTCGTCTTCCTGAGATAGCTCCGTTTTCACGCCTCTTTAGCGGAGGGCGAGTTTGGGAACCTTCGATTTGCACGTCTAGCATGTCCTTTAGGTTCTAGTTTTCCTGAGCCATCACGTGTATTGCATCCTCATGCTCCTTGTTACTTGTGCTGCTATTTTTTCTTCGTTGTGGATTCCACCACCCTGAGGAGTGCTGCCGGCCGCATCCTCAGAGTTAGCCATTCCTTTTTCTATGACCGGTGCGTCTGGATCTATCTGGATTGGAGTTAGGTTTCCCAATCCTCATCCTGTAGGAACTAAGGTTAGGGGTAACCCTGCATTGGCCGCAGGTGGCTGCGTGGTATTGGGATGCTCTGGTAATGGCATTTCGTAAAGTGGTTGAGCTCCCGATGTTTTCCCCATTCCTTCAGCAGGAATATGTGGTTTATTAGCAATCGTCCTTCGTGTTATTTCACTTTGCCCGTCCTCTACTTCCGTTCGTTGATTTTCTTGAGACGGCTTTTGGGATTTTCCTCTTGTGACTGCTGGTCGTGAGCTTGTTGGTACATCACTTGGTTTCTGCATGCCTTCGGCTTTTGCTATCCTGTAGTCACAGAAAAACGACAAAAATCTGCTACTTGGGTGCCTTCGCCAAAATTGGCAATTAATGCTCTGAAACAGAAGACATCTAAGCAGCTTTTTCAGAACAATGACTGAAATGACGTTTGGAAAGACGGGTATTAAATGGTTATGACACCCTTGGAAGAAATAACCTAAAACGTTAAAAACCAATAAAAAAAGGGGTGTCAGATCTTCCCAAAAAACAGGGTTATTAAATGCTTTAGAAGAATTAAAACCTATATATCCAACAACCATTAACACCACTATTTCATGGTGAAAACTATGATTTTGGGCTATTAAAATGAAGACTTTGTTCATATCTCAAGATGTGTGGGATATTGTACAAAATGGGCTTGACGAAATTGAAGATACAACTGATTTATCACAAAATATTTATACAAGGAGGGTGGAAAGAAGAATGTTGTTAGAGCACTGCTCGGTAGAACTCAAAAGTTTTTCCATCTCAAGCTTGTTGTCAATGTTAGATGAACAAAACTATATCTTGATTTCTAGTTTATTAAGTCAAGTCTTGGACTAGGTATAAAAATTGGTAGTTGAGTATCAAACATCACCCTCGAAGACTGGAGATCGACGAAGACTTTCGAAGAACTTCATCAACAAGGTATGTAAAGACTGAACCATTATATTTAATCACAAGTTGTACCATTTTATCTATTTGAGACTATGTCGTATGACTTCTAGTAGATTTATTGCAGAGACAATATTCTGAGTCAAGCTTGTCTTGTTAAACATCTTGGAATATTCAAGCAATGGATGTTCATTGGTCCTTTTGAAACTTAATTTGGAACAATGTATTGTTCAAGAACTAATGTTTTGGATCATTTGAAAATTTATTCAAGCAATGATTTTATCATTTGGGAATGTTTCAAACATCAAAGAGAAAAATTCAGAACTTCTGTAATTTCAGCTCAGGGTAGGTTGGCAAACCATCTCGCGAATCCTAGATATATGAGTTTCTGGAATAAAAGAAGGTTGGTGAACTGGGTTCATACTACAACAGTTCACCAACCCGATTTACGAACCGTGGTGATCTAAAATTGGTAAAAGGCCAACGGTTGGCGAACCCGTTTCAGGAACCGTATCACTCATAGTTCACGAGACATTAATGATTAGCAAACCCGGTTCACGAACCGTAGCTTCCGGATTCATGAATTATTTTAATAGTTCAGGAATCGATTCACCAATGGTCCTAGTATATTTTTAGTAGATGCTCAAAGATTTTTTTTTTTTTAAATATGTTTAACATTGTTATGACTCTTATAAACACCTCTAAGATACCTATGATCACTAAAACACTTTGTGTATGTGCATCAATATTATATTCTTAAGTGTTTAAATGAACACAATATTGCTTATTAGTTCGAAAGGCACATTTTCCAAGAACAATCATTATACACGGTTCATGTACCCGGACCACTATGTATATTCTTCTATGTGATTTCAAGAAAAACTTATCACATGCTTACTTGAAACCCTAATTAGAGTTTCATCTAAATAGAGAAAATGTTTGCTTGCATCTCAAGTTATCTTAGCTTGAACTCTAAGCAAACCTCGGTCTTGAATATATATAATAAAAAGACTCATTCAACTGGGAAATTTAATCCCTGACACTTTGTGTCCTAGTTGATTGCTACAGTAATCATTTATTAACCTAGGTTCCTCTGAGAAAGTAGGACTTAAAGACTTCACTTGGGGATTTGTGAAGCTAGGTCCGACTATCTTTACCTTGATAGTTCGCGTATCCTGATCTTGATTTTCTGTTATGATGTTATCGTAATCTCTTTCAGGTAAGATAGATAGAAATCACAAAGTTCTCTTCGTATCAGACTTTGTGATTCCTCAAGATAGATATCTGAAAACTATTCTTAATTGATTAGTTCAATATTGTTCTTGAGAGGTGGTTAAGAATCCAGGCTCCTCATCTAACTGAGTGTAAGTGTTCCGGATTTGTGACTGAAAAGATGAGGGTACCCAAATACACTACAATCTTTTAAATATGAAACTATAAGTCCTCTACCGAATGTGACCGTCAATGTACATAGTCGAGACAATACAACTAATTTGGTTCACACTTCGTGTGATCATCTATGGATACGAGATCGAGACAATACAATAATAATATCACTTGTGTGATTGACTATGGATACAAGATCGAGACGATACAACAACAAAGTGTGCACTTGATAATAGGCTCGGTAATAACCGAAACTCTATAAGATCAATATCAAGTATTACGCAATTAACGTAAAAGTGAATTTTACTTTAATTATAATAAAACAATTATAATGTGGAAAAGTGTAGATGGTGGATTTTCGACAAAGGCTAAATTCGTAAACTCATAATTATACGAAGCTCTGATTCAGCAATCAGACGTGAGTATCAAGACACGGGTCTCTCATCGAATTCTCAACGGAGAGTACTTTCTCTCAGAGTACATGTAGATATGTAGTCTCACGACTGGACAATGGCATATCTCATGAATACTGAATACTTTCATTGATTATTTATATATAGCATCACGAGATGGACGGCTCCTAGACAGCTTCCTCTGCTAGTATAGAGTGATAACGTCTTCAGGAACAAACAACAAGTTTACCCTGACTATATAAAGGATATGACTTACCGGCAAGCTCATATCAGGATAATTAATGCTCCTAGACAGCTTACTCTGCTAGTATAGATCCACAAAGTTAATTATTCCTAATTACAATCGCTCCTATTCCATGGACACAATCGAAGCGAAATCGGTTTTGATTCACTCGAATCAATTCATGAACATTATAGACACGGTTTGCAAAGATTACATTCCTTATTATATAAATGTTTTAGTTCATGAACAAACCGATTTTAGAAAGTAAACTACCTAAGCATGCAAACGGGTACCCGTACTTAAGTAACCGGATTGAGTTTGTTTTTCACTTTCAAACTCCAGCAGAAATTCATGGACGTGAAACTTCCGCAAGTATGCGTACGAGTACGCATACTCACCCGGATTTCTAACAACCGCCAGTACGCCTACGGGTACGCATACTTTGGGTTCCCGGTTTTGGACATTTACACAAATGTGAGAACACCCTTTCTTTATATCCAAAGATGGTTACTTGTTCTAAACTCTCATTTCAATCATTGAAACTTTCTTAGAGGATGTTAAAATAGTTGTTATTCATAAACTAGTTTCATCAAAGCGATTTTCAAGTTATTGAAATAATCAACATGACTTTCGTCACGATTAAAGATGAACTTGGATAAAGCAAAAGCTTACCAACACATATTTCGAGAAATAGATAAGCGAGATGAACTCGGCTCGAAATAACAAATGTGTATATTTGAAGTCTATATAGCAATACGACTTTTTTCTCAAATAGGAGATAAAGTAGATAGACTTTTGAGTGAAAGATGAGTTAAAGTATCCACATACCTTTTATTGATGAAGTTCCACAAGTTCCCTTGAGTAGTTCTCCGTCTTCAATCGATGAACACCGTGGAGTCTAAGGTTCAACTACACTTACTACCCTAATCCGAGACTTATCTATAAGTAGACTAGAAATCAAGACTTATTTTTGGCAACTAAACTTGACAAACAAGCTTGAGATAGCAACGCTTGAGAGTTCGACCGAGTAGTGCTCTAACAAAAAGACACAACAAGATTTTGTTAACGAGGAAAACTGCAAATGCAACAAAACCCCGGGACCAAGTTCATAATTGAATAATCTCAGAATTAAGCCGCTATACAAAATCTAAACCAACTTCATATAGTTGAGACCAAACAACTACCCCTAGTTCAATTAGTTTCCTCAGTATCCATGCGCTTCCGACTTCGATGAGTGCATGCACTGGAAAAATTCCTCTGTATCGTATTCCAAACAGTAAAGGAACAACAAATCTGTTTGGTAAAAACTCTTTCGATTCTTTCAAGATAAAGATATCTCAAGTCATAAGCAAAGGCTCTTCCTTTTAATCTAATAAACTTCTTTGCTTGGTTAGATCAATCTATCCAATAACTATAAAAGTAGTCAAGTTTAGATTCACACTCAATCCAAATAAATCTCAAAGAGATTTATTGAGAATGCCGATCTCACGCAACTAATTAATCAAATAAATCCGATTCTAGTTGGATCCCAGCCGATCAAGGTTTGTGCATACCAAAGATATGAGAACTAAATATTATTCGGCTTCAAATCTTCTTTGATCTTCAATAAATACCTGCACAACACCACTTGAATCTCTTGTGATCAATCACACACAGAACGGAGTCTGTTAACAATGGATTATCACAAGATGTCTTTACATTTACAAACAGTTCTAAAGATCCCTTCGATACTTCGATCTAGTTTGAGAGAATCTTATATCAGAAGAGAAGATTCTCAAGAATAAACAAACTAGGTGAAATCAAAGTTTCAAAAACCTTTAGTCAATCAAATCAATCGAAAACTAATAACATTGCAATTATCTAGTTTCCCACCAATGGTACTCGTAGAGCTTCTTGATCCCACAGAAGTCTTTAAACGAGCGGTCGTAAGAGATTTCACCTAATTAGGATACTTTCCTCTCCGATTAGACAGCTCCACCAAAAACAACAAGAATGAAGTTTACCTAGATCTTAGGATAGTTTGCTAGAAATGCAAACTTAATCATCTATAGACCAAGGATGTTTGGACACCAAGGAATTTCCAAAATCGAAAATATTATCAAGATATGCAATGAATAGCAAAATTCGGTTTTTCTAATTCCAATAAATGCTTGTCCAAAATTTCTGAAATCTCTCAATAGAAAATCTCCAATTAGTAAATGCACATTACTAATTTTATTCTCTAGAGATATTCATTTAACTACTGGTAATTAAAGCATATAAAACCAAAAACCTTAATTAAAAGATTCTCAATTTATTTCGGCACAGAATCTCCTTGAGTACTAAGGAATATCTTTGAACAATAAATGATAAGAATTATTGTACGTGTTCAAAGTATGTTGACATCTCTTCACTGTAAATCCTTATTCATATTTACATGGATTTACATTCTTGGAATCGGTTATACCACACTTCCAAACAAGTTTAGAATTGGTTCACTTGTATTCCAAGATCACTATGTGATTGATCAAATATAAAATCACATATATGGGTTTAATCGGTTCTACCGGTCACTAGGATCGGTTATACCTCAATATGGAAATACTTGTGATCGGTCACACAAGTTACCAGGACCGGTTACATCAGTTACCAGGATTGGTTACATCAATTACCAGGACTGGTTACCATATACTTATGTTATTGCTTGTGATCGGTCTCACTAGTTACCAGGATCGGTTACACCAATTACCAGGACCGGTTACACCAATTACAAGGATCGATTACACAATTCTCTGTGATCAGTCACACCAATTACTAGGATCGGTCACACCAATTACAAATATCGATCATACCATCTCATGGTGATTACTTATGATCGGTTACACTAATTAATAAAAACTAGTCATGCAAAATCATAAGTCAGGTACTTGTGATTAGTTCTACCAAGATACATAACAAAGTTACGATCGGTTCAATCATCTCACACATATTGGTAATCTAAAGATTTGCAATGGATAGTTGTACCAATAAGCCTAACGATTTACCTTTCGATTCCTAAAACAAGTGCATGAATGTACTTCCTTTAAACAAATGTAAAACATTGTTTCCTACGATGAAATCTGAAAAAGTGGGGTTCTAACAACCTCACCCAATATTTCGCTTAGCAATCTGTATGGACTAACTCCAATATACTTTCAAGAGAATCAACTAGACAGTCAGACTCAATCTTAAGAAAAAAGTATATCAAATAGTTAACTATCTCAATTTCTCTATTCAATCCGCAATCAAACAAATAGTAATTTGCGAGCCATATTCTTTTATAGTCGAACTAATATATCAAGATTCTATTTTTATTTTTTTACAAATCCAATTAGTATATTAAAAATACTTCGATGATGCATTCTTCTTATGAAATTCGACAATCTTACAAAGAGGAAAAAAAAAATTCGAGACGACACCACCTTCTACCACGTTAAGAATCAACTTTTGGAAATTAATTGTCAAAATAAAAATCAGTAGATGCGAGATTTGGTGTATCTGCTAATGTTTTGTAATAATTATGGTGGAACTTTTGGAAATTAATTGTCAAAATAAAAATCAGTAGATGCGAGACTTGGTGTATCTGCTAATGTTTTGTAATAATTATGGTGGATTTGGATGCAAAACTTTATTTAAAGGTGGGATTTAGGGATTTGGTGGAATTACGTTTCTCTTGGTACGTCTGGTTGCCCATATCCCATGGAATCACGTTTCCAATGGGAATCTCTTTTTCAGCAAATCCTCCATATGGAATCCGACCCCTCTCCCTAAGATTTGCTGGAAAATTATCAAGAGATTTATGGACCCACTTTTTTTCACCTAAAATCCCATATATACAATTTTGAGATTCTAAGGGTAGTGCCGAGCAGTGCATGGATTTTGAAACAAGGGAGTTTCATGAATCCTAGGAATTTCATCTGAGTTATCAAATACACGAGGGATTTACTTGAATCCCCGGATTTGAAATTCCATGGGAGTATAAATTCCTCGTTATAAGTTCTGCAACCAAGCACATCATTATTATCAAATTCATTGTTGTTAGGACTTTGAAGATTAATGGGTCAAATCCTTAGATCATTAGTATCCATATAAGATTGTCCACGGATTCCCTCAATAAAAAGTTAGCAAAATTACATAGGTTATACTTTAAAGGAAATTTTGATCGGTACATAAAAGAGCTCAAATTACATGATTAAATAAAGTCTTCTTAATCTATTGTGGGTCAAGGACTCCTCTTCTTTAGATTCCGACTCGTATTTTTATACATAAAACTCTTATCAACAAAATAATAAGATCTATTTTGCATCATATTATATCCTGGTTTCGCTTGATTCACACCCTAATTTTCCCAGGCTAGATTACGTTGTCTTCGAAATGTATCCTCCCATAACTCGACAACTTTTCGACTCATCTCCAAACTTCATCAGCTATCATCAGAACTATCCCACTGGAATAAGACAGTTTTTGATAGCATTCACAAATAAATCAATACCTTAAACAACCAACTGGTGAAACTCCAGCATGCCTTTCTGACGTTCTCACACGTTGATCTTGAACAAAAATTCCTAAGCCTAATTAGGTATCTTGTATGAGGGTGATAACTATCAACAGTTATCCCGAGCCAAAAAAGAAATGTGAGTACGACAGTAATATCCCATCAATTCCATTTTTTCTAGTGAGAACCATCCAGACTTTGTTTGTTGAATAGTCTTTTTTCTCTCGTAGGGACATCTCTACAATTTGGGTTTGTCTATCTTTATCAAATTTGATTTGGCCCTATATTTCTAACTCGAGAAAATGTTTCTTGTGGACGTTCATTTCTCTGAAGACATATCGTCACCCTTACATACGTGAGTCCAGTGAACAACATTACTAGATAAAGTTCACCTCGGTTTAGTCAAAGCCCACTAAAATATAATGGACCAGATATCATTTATATGATCAGGGATTTCTTTCACATCAGGTTTCTTCTAAAAGAGGTCAAATTTTTTATCTAGCTCTTTACCAAAATTATCACCTCCAAACTTTAAGGGGTTTTCGACCCAGCAGCCTCAATAACATTATCTACAAACTCATCTCTAACATTCTAACTAATGGGTTTAAACCACAACATACTTTTTTCCAATCAACAAGTTTTCTGGTTAGATCACCAAATTACCACAATATTACCATTCCTTATGAACTCTTTTACTCTATGAAGACTTTTAAAGCGCAAAATGATTTTTCGCTCTGAAAATGAATCCCTTCAAAGTTTTCACCTTAGTGAAATGATCATTTACTCAACAAGATTTTTTGGCTTTTAGATTTCAATAAGGTGGGTTCCATTAATCATATGATGTATCTCTATTACTTCTTCTTTTATCATCCTGGCATTTTTAGGGGCGGCCCAAAAAGAATTAGGGGCGATTTTTTTTATTCCCAACCTATACACTACGTTTAGGGATGTCCAAAAACGCAGAGAATACGTTAATGCCCTTACATAATCGGAAGCTATATTGTACCCGATTGTAAATACCTAATCGGAAGGTTATTAACTAGATTACACTACCGGTTAAGTTCGTTTATGTGCCAAACTCGTATATGACTTCTATAACAATCGGGAGTAACAAGATCCTCAAGAGACTACCGATTGTTAAAGTATAGAAATTAGAAATCTTTAGATTTTTGCAATGGTGAAATTTGGGGCTCCTATATAATCGGAAGAATTAAAATCTGTCTAAGCTAACGATTTGGGGCTTCCCATAATCGGAAATCTACGAGTAACAATACCTCCCGATTATGGTAGATTTCAAATTCATTAAATGAAGGATTTTAGAAGAAAACTTATTTTGGGGCAACCTATAATCGGAAGTTTATGTAATCCATATACCTTCTGATCTGTGTACACTCAAAACCTATGGAATATGTCAAGGGTTCGATCTGTGGCTCCTTATAATCGGTAGGTTGTTAAGTTGTATTCCTTTCCGATTATAGCAGGTTTCAAAATTCAATACATGAAGGATTTTAGAAAAAACTCATTTTGGGGCAACTTATAATCGGTAGGTTTTGTAATATATTTAACTCCCGATTAAAGCTGCATCCAAAACACGAACCAAATGGTTATGGCTGGCTGTGTACACTCAAAACCTATGGAATATGGCAAGGGTTCAATATGTTGCTCCTTATAATCGGTATGTTGTTAAGTTGTATTCCCTTCCGATTATAGCAGGTTTCAAAATTCAATAATGAAGGATTTTAGAAAAAACTCATTTTGGGGCAACTTATAATCGGTAGGTTTTGTAATATATTTAACTCTCGATTAACGATGCATCCAAAACACGAACCAAGTGGTTATGGCTGGCTGTGTACACTCAAAACCTATGGAATATGGCAAGGGTTCAATCTGTGGCTCCTTATAATCGGTAGGTTGTTAAGTTGTATTCCCTTCCGATTATAGCATGTTTCAAAATTCAATACATGAAGGGTTTTAGAAAAAACGCATTTTGGGGCAACTTATAATCGGTAGGTTTTGTAATATATTTAACTCCCGATTAACGCTGCATCCAAAACACGAACCAAGTGGTTATGGCTGGCTGTGTACACTCAAAACCTATGGAATATGGCAAGGGTTCGATTTGTGGCTCCTTATAATCGGTAGGTTGTTAAGTTGTATTCCCTTCCGATTATATCGGGTTTCAAAATTTAATACATGAAGGATTTTAGAAAAATTCATTTTGGGGCAACTTATAATCGGTAGGTTTTGTAATATATTTAACTCCCGATTAACGCTGCATCCAAAACACGAACCAAGTGGTTATGACTGGCTGTGTACACTCAAAATCTATGGAATATGGCAAGGGTTCGATATGTAGCTCCTTATAATCGGTAGGTTGTTAAGTTGTATTCCCTTCCGATTATAGCAGGTTTCAAAATTCAATACATGAAGGATTTTAGAAAAAAACTCATTTTGGGGAAACTTATAATCGGTAGTCATATATGTTGGATAACCTACCGATTATAAAAGGGATTATTAGTCGAAGTATCTACACTGTAATCGGTAGGTACAGTTTCAATTTAACCTACCGATTCACCTCTAACCTACCGATTATGGTGTAGGCTCCCGATTATATAAGGGCATATTGGCCATTTCGAAAAATCAAAGATAAGGGGTAGCTTAGAATTACGTTTGGGTGACTTTTTTTGTCTTTTAGTGTCGCCCCTAATTCCTTTTGGGTCGCCCCTAAAAATGTCAGGTTTATTATCTCATATGGACAGTAGGATCTGGTATTTAGAATCTCTGACCGCATTCGTCAAGGTTACCCCTTCCTCTCCCCTTGCCTTTTCCCTCATCTGCATGAAAATATTATGTCACCTCCTTTACCAGCAGTTTTTCAAAAATAACTCTCAACATCAAAATTAACAAAGAAGCCACATCCATCTTTCACATTTTCGGTGCAGATGACTATTTTATATTCACCAAAACGGATATACAGGGAGCTCATCATCTACTTGATATTTTTTTGTACATTCCGTATCATAACTAGCCATACGGTCAATCTCCAAAAACCGATAATAAATTTCAATCTCCTTCATCATCAAAGCATGTAAGATTATCTCTACAATGTAAAAACTTGCTCAGACGTTAAAGAAGGATAAATATTTGGGCATTCATATTTTAATAACAAAAACCAGAAAGCTAATTCTCAACCACTTCTTCAAAAAATCGCCTTGAATGAAATGGATCAAATTCAACGTGATATCTTGTAACGACCCGGTGTTTACCAATATTATCTGCACTTAGTCACTACTATCATCCAGCAATATGGGGTCACAATGGTCATCGTGTTGTCATCCGGCAGAAAATTCGTGAGAGGTAACTCATCTCTGGATTAATCCCGAAGCAACATGCTCAATCGTAGAGCTATTTGTTTTCCAACTTCCAAGCCATATATGGTGAAAATGCTCCGGTTCTGGTAAAGTCCAAACCATTACTTATATATTCCACTCATCTAACATTATCGAATTATGGGTGTTACATATATGTTAGTAATAAAGGATATCCACAAATTGAAAACAATTTTACATTAAGTAGGGTCAGTCATACGTAATGTTAAATTCAGAGGTTATTTAGGCGTCAAAATCCATTTTCATTTTAACTTGACCTTCTCGACAAACAAGCAGGTTCCTGGAATAGCAATATTAGTTATGGGCATAACTCCTCAGACTTCCCAAATCATATCCTTTTCATTCATTAATTTTTTTTAATCTTTTTTGGATTTAGTCCAGCATCACTAAAAGCTTATTCATTTACAAGGCAAATCGAATTTTCCTAAGTTTGATTTGGTTGTTTCACTAAATCTGGCTGGACGACTAGATTTCATCCATGGGTTCTCCCTTCCACCCTACACACACTAACACACCCTAACCAACTCGAACTTGTACCCATCTTGGTCTATGAATTATTTTCTCTTTCTTTGGAATGAGATATCACCCATAGCTAACAAATTACTTTCTCCATCTTAATGATGAGGTATTGCTATGACAGGTTCTATTATCCACACCACTAATCCCGAAAAAAAATTCAATCACTCCCAACCCACCAGTGCATGGTATAATTGTTAGAGCACTGCTCGGTCGAACTCGTAAGAGTTGCTATCTCAAGATTGTTTGTCAAGTTTAGTTGATCAAAACTATACACTTGATTTCTAGTCTACTTATAATTATGTCTCAGATTAGGATAGAATGTGTAGTTGACCTTTACACTTCACGATGTTCACCAATTGAAGACGAAGATCTATTGAGGAGCTTGGAGGAACTTCATCGACAAAAGGTATGTGGAGACTAAAACTTCTCTATCACTCAAAAGTATATTATATTCTATCTTCTAATGAGACTAAGTCATATAGCTATATAGACTTTGATATTATACACATTTGATATTTCGAGCTGAGTTTATCTCTTTTATATATTTCTCGAAATATGTGTTGGGAGCTCTTTGCTTTAACTATGCTCATCATATTCTTGACGAGTTTAGTTGGAGACTATTTATTTGTTGGAAACTAAATATTAATCCAAAAGATGATCATGTGAAAATTACCTTGAACATCGTACATGATTTGTGTGAGACAGTCATTTGATGTTAACGTGGAAAGTTTCGTATTGATCATTCGATCACATTAAAATTACTTGAAACTAATGGTATGTGTGAGATTACCATTGTCTTCTTCTAAGGATGCGACAATGATTGAAATGAGAGTTTAGAACAATTACATATGTCTGGATACAAAACGGTATGCATACCTAGTATGCGAACTGTATTGGTATAATTCAGGTCCGAGAACCTTGTTTGCGTACCTAGTGTGCTAATGGTTTTACTTGTGAAGGTCAGGGAACCTTGTTTGCGTACCTAGTATGCAAACGGTTCTACCTGAGTTGGGTCCGGGCCGGATCTTTGCGAACCGGGTTTGCGAACAACTAGCTTGACAGGCCAAGGTCCGGAGCTGTTGTTCGCGTACCTCGTTTTCGAACACAGTGGTTAAGTACTAACCACTGCTCCTGAGATTGGTCCTTCTATAGAAGGCTCGTATATCCTTCCAATTTGCACAGAGGTGGTATTTCTGTCCCTTATCATTGAAGATATGAATGCTAAGGCATCTGCGTGTCTGTTATCCTTTCGACATACATGTCTGAAGGTAACGTTGTTGATCTTTGATGCATGCTCCTATGCTAACTTTAGGTACGAATATATCACCGGTACCAAAGTTTGATATTTGAGTTCGATTTTCCTAATGACTAATTGTGAGTCGCTAGTTAAACGAACATCTGATAAGCCTAGCTCCCGTGCCAAGCGTAGACCGTGTATGACCGCCTCGTATTCTGTGATATTATTAGTGTATTGTTCGAATTCTAACCTGAATGCATGGATGAGTCGGTCTCCAGTAGGGGTTGTTATTGCAATCCCTATTCCCGCGCCTTCTCCGTTGGAGGAGCCATCTATGAATATATCACACCTTCGTGAATTCTGAGGTTCCAAGAGTTCTTCTGGTTCTTGCTTGTCTTCCTCCATTCCTGGGATGTCATCTATCTCCGCTTCGTTGTTGAGATGTAGGTCCGTTAGGAAGTCTTCTAAGATTTGTGATTTCTCAGCCTTCCTAGTTTCGAAGATTATGTGGAACTGCTTGATCATGGCATTCCACTTTGACACGCTTCCAATTTTCTCTGTGCTGTCAAGGATTTGACTTATTTGAGCCTTTGTGAAGACTCGGATGGTATGTGCGTCGAAATATATCCTTAGTTTCTGTGTTTCCACTACTAAGGCATATATGAACTGCTCCACCTTGGTATAATTACGCTCCGCTGAACTGAGTGTTTTTCTGATGTAGTATATGGGCTTCTCTCCTTGTCCTTGGTCCCGTACCAATAATGCGCTCACAGCGTAGCTTGTCGCTGTTAAGTACAAGGTAAGAATTTCACCTGGCTCCGGCTTCTGTAGGATAGGTATCGAAGTCAAATATTCCTTGATTTTTTGGAAGGATTGCTCGCACTCCGTGGTCCAAATGAACCTGCTTCCTTTCCTCAGTGTATCGAAAAATGCCTTGCATTTATCAGATGACCTTGCTATGAATCTTCTCATGGAAGCTAAGATTTTGTTTAGCTTTTGTACTCCTTTTATTGTTTGTGGAGATGGCATTTCCATTATTGCTCTGACCCTTTCGGGGTCCACTTCTATTCCTCGCTTAATTACCAAGTAACCCAGGAATTTTCCTGAGGTTACTCCGAATGTGCATTTCTCCGGGTTCACCTTCATGTGAAAGTTTCTCATGGCTTCGAATATTTCCTTTAGGTCTGACAAGTGGTTTTTCGCCTCTTTGCTCTTGACAAGCATATCGTCCACGTAGACCTCCAGTATTTTGCCTATCCATGGCTTAAAGATTTTGTCTACCAATCGCTGGTATGTTTTCCCCGCGTTCTTTAGTCCAAAAGGAATCCTTGTATAACAATACAAGCCTCGTGGGGTAAAGAACGCAGTATACTCCTGGTCTTCTTCTGCAAGGGCGATTTAGTTGTAACCTGAGTATCCATCCATGAAGGATAGCCTCTAGTGACCTTGAGTTGCATTGACTAGTTGGTCAATGTTTGGCAGCGGGTAGCTGTCTTTGGGGCACGCTTTGTTGAGATTACTAAATTCGATGCAAATGCATACGCCTCCATTCTTCTTGGGCACAATCACCATGGTGGATATCCACGTTGGATACTTGACTTCTCGTATGAACCCTGCGGTTAGTAGCTTTTGTAATTCCTTTTCCACCGCTTCTTGGTAGATATCTGCTACCTTGCGAATGCGCTGCTTGAATTGTGGTATTTCTGGTTTGAGACGAAGGTGGTGGGAGACCAAATTCGGGTCAATTCCAGGCATGTCTTCCATTGACCACGCAAATACATCTGCGTAGTCCTTTAGCATCCTTTGTAGTTGCATCTCCTCTTCCTCTTCAAGTAAAGTTCCGATGTTGACCATCTTTGGTTCCACCTCTGTTCCGATGTTGACTTTCTTTGTTGGTTCCACCGGTGAGAAGGTTTGTTTCTGAGGGCGTGAGGAGTGCTTTTCTGTAATTGTCATTTGGCAGAGACGTTTTCTCGGACTATACATATCCACGGTGTAGAATGAAAACCAAATCAATTATGCATGCTTGGATCACCTGCAAAGGTCTTACATGAGTATGGATCCTTATAAGCATTCAAAATAAAAAATCATTCAAGTACGTAGATACTGGATGCAATGACACCCATATCAAAATCAGTCAAGTAGAGCAGAGCTTTTCCCATTATTAGCTTGCCTTCTATGATCAATCTGGACAATTCGAAATGCAATTGTGTATATTGATAAACTTGAAGAACTAGTGACTATTATTGCAAGGGGGAAATAAATGTTGTTGACTGCATCAAGACACTCAATCCTTACTTGTATCTCTGCAATACCTCTGAATCAGACTATTTCTCCCTGGTGTCTCCACTTAGAGATTGAGATAAAACTAATATTAACAGGGCTTGTATTCATAACTCTCTGAATGAGAGAAAATTTTTTATAAATAGAGATTCAATTCATAGTTTCATATATGTTGAATCAAATAACTTTATATGTTGTTCTGCGGAAGAAGCAAAAACCTATGTCATTAGAGATGCCCTGAAAGTTGCGAAGGAGAAAAAGCTCGATCAGATCACTGGAGAGAGTGATACAAAAATGATTATTGAGAAAATTAATAAGAAGATTTTCTTGGCGGATCTCCTTACCAGGATATAATCCTAAGTTCGAGTTTTCAGTCTATCTTATTTGTGTATGCTTGTCGCACCTGTAACATAATTGCGCATGAAAAAAAAGGGTTTTTTTCTTTTTCTTTTTCTTTTTGATTTGTTTTCACTGTTTTGGAATTCTTCCATCTTTTTGATATGAGCACTTTCATATCAAAACAATGAATATTGAATGCTTTGTTGCGAAGGTAACTTAGATTGCAAACCCTGATTTGAAATCTATATAAAGGAGAACTCTAGAAAATGGGAAACCTAATCCCCACACCTCCCGTGTGATATTAGTTGCATAAGCTAGAGTCGATTCTCCTTTAACCTTAGGTTTTTCACGAAACCCTATAGGTTAATGACTTAAAGACTTCATTGGGATTGTGAAGCCAGACCCAACTATTTTCTCTGTAGTTGCGTGTTCTGATTTTGCTGTTTTCTATCGTGATTGAGTACTATCTTCTTTAAGATTTGCTCGAGATATTATCTCCGGTAGGCAAGATTTAAAAGTAGTCACAAACACCTTCGTCTCATCGTTTGTGATTCGACAATATCTTGTTTCGTTAATCGATTAAGATTATTGTGAGGTGATTGATAATACTAGGTTGTTCTTCGGGAATATAAGTCCGGTTTATCAATTGGTTCATCTTATCAAAAGACGGAACAAAACTCGTAGGTATTTATGTGGGAGACATATTTATCTATTCAATAGACTTTTCTGTCTGATACAAATTTGTTTATCAAGTCTTCGACTTTGGGTCGTAGCAACTATTAGTTGTGGGTGAGATCAGCTAAGGGAATCAAGTGCGCAGAATCCGGCGTGGTTCTTGAGGCGTAAAGAACTCAACTGTACCTTGATCAATGTGAGATTGATTAGGGCTCAACTACATTCCAGTCCGAATTTCATTAGTAGTAGGCTAGTGTCTGTAGCGGCTTAATACAGTGTGGTGTTCAAATCTGGATTAGATCCCGGGGTTTTTCTGCATTTGCGGTTTCCTCCTTAACAAAACTTCTGGTGTCTGTGTTATTTCTTTTCCACATTATATTTTGTTATATAATTGAAATATCACAGGTTGTGCGTTGAATCGATCAATTGGTAAATCCAACCTTTGGTTGTTGATTGAAATTGATTGATCCAACGAAGAAAGAGTTTCCGCCCAGCAACACGAAAGAAAAAGACGAAAGGAAAACAATAAAGAAGTGAAGGACGGAGCCTTCTCAGTACCCGAATCCACCTCAGTTCCGGAGACAAGCATGTTTCTTAAAGCCCGTGAAGTGCCAACTCATGTCTCTTTTGAACCAAACACATGAGACAAGAAACTTAACCAACACAATTACTTTGTGCTGGGGTGAACAATTATTTGTCCACCATACCTTTCTTGAATGGAATTCATAATTCTCTACCAGTTGCCATTGATTTGTTTCAAGAATAATTAGAAAAATTGTTTTTTTTCCTTTTCTTAGATCTATAGCTAAAAGATTTATTTTTTGTTGTTTTTTCCTACACACCAAGATCACATTCAGTTGATCTTGGATCTGACACCAATTGTTGGGTATATCTTTAAATTATATGAATATTAAAAATGATTTTTTTGATATTGAAAGTGGAAAACTCTTAGTTTATTCTCACTCTTATTCATTAAATTTTCTTTCGCATTGATACATTATCCTTTTTTATTTTATTTTTACTTAAACGGATTGTTACAGACATTTTCAGAGGGGAAATCTAAAGCTAGAACAACAGATTACCTTGGAAGTACATTAGACTGTTCAACTAAAAGAGATTGTTTGATAAAATTTGGTATATGAACCCATGTTTGTTGAGAGATACTAGACAATCTAGCCTCTTTTGCAAGTCAATCATCAGAAGTATTACCCGTTCTATGAATAAACTGATAACCCAAGAAACTTGTAACTTCAGCTATCAACCTTCTTACCTCATAAAAAAGTCTCTGAATCTGCCAAGAAATTAAAGAATTCTTCTCATTCAGATAGTCCATCACATTTTTGCAGTCCCCTTTTAATGAGAAATTTGTTAAGGCCTCCTCTCTGTTCAGGATGTGAATTTTGATAAATCTGCTCTAGCTTTCAGTTCTAAGGTTCCAAGTGGTGTGAAAAATGAGATATCAAATATTCTTAGAATTAAGAGAATATCCCTAAATGAAAAATATCAAGGAGTCCCCCCTTTTTTTACAGAAAAGGAAAAAAAAAATTTTGACTGTACAACTTCTAGGGCTATATGGAACTCTGTAAGTTCTAATCTTACTGCCAATCTTCAGAACCATGATCTGCATCTGTGGTTTTGTAGCTTCTTTCTGACAGTTAATACTAATGTGTTGCTTTACAATTTGGATAATTTGGAAGTCAAGAATAAACCATTAAACTTGGTGGAGATTTCTAAAATGTTTTAACGGGGCTTGGTAATTGGAACAGGTTATGCTTAATCCACGCTACTCAAAGTCAGTCTAGTAGACAGATAGTTCTTAATTGGTTACCTCCAACAAATGACACTTTGAAAATAAACTTTCATGTTTCACATTTAGATAAAAATAGTTTATCAGGTTAGGACATAATTTTTAGATATGATGCGGGTAACAATTATGGACTGAGAGGAGGTGCATATGGTGCAGTAGATTCGGAGCAGGCAGAGGCGCAAGCTCTTCTGAAAGCGGTGCTATGGGCTAAGAGTACATGAGTTAGAGTAAAATCCATCTGGAGGGAGATTGTGTAAATGTAATTGCTGCTCTTGATGGAAAATCCACAAACTGTCAAGTGGACAACCAATAATTTAATTAATGACGCTTTATTAACTCTCAAAACAATAGATTTCTAGATCTGCTCCTATGCGCACAAAGATGCAAACCATCTGGCTGATTCTTTAGCTAAGTGTGCAAAATCTCGATGTTTATGTTTTAGATAGTTAAATAACGCTCCTGCTTGGACTCAAGATTTGATCCAGCAAGACAAGAACAATCTCTAATTTCGTTTCTATTAATTGAATATCTTTTCCTATTAAAAAAAAGGCGAAGTAGCCCATCCATTTCCTCCTCTTAATCATTGAAATCCTACAACATTTCGAACAACCATCCCATACCCAACATTTGTATCACTAGATATTTAAGACCCATCCAAATACATCTTTGTTGTTTCGCGTAAGGGTCTCAACCACTGTCTACTAGGTAAAGGAAACATAACACTTAATTCACTCATTATGCATCTCTTTACTTGGTCATCATATTTACTCATTATCCATCTCTTTGCGTCAATATAAAACTTTAAAGCAGAGACCATGTGGACTTGTTATGTCCATGCATTTACTTAGTATTATAAAAACTTGGTTACACCGTTATTATACTTTCTTACCGACATTTTTTTTAATAAACAAGGAACCTTTTCATTAATGGAAATTCGAGATTACAATGAGTTTAAGATCATAAATAAGAGAATATAAAGTAACAAGAACATACCGTAAAAGTACAATACCGAGAAATCCGACAAGAAAAAGAGAAGGAGTAAGACGAATACAAGTATGAGTAAGATCCGATTAAGTTGGAGGAAGAATGGTTTTTATTTGGAAGTAAATTCCAACCATTTAGTTTGTTTTTCTTCTTTAAAAAAATATGCTCCCAAAATAGGAGTGATTTGCTCAAATCTCTTGTAACTAGTGATGAAACTTCCATCATCAAAGTAATCACCGATGAAGATGAAGATTTCGTCATTGGAGAGCATCACCATCGATCTTGAAACTCAACCCAATAACCAAGAACCGCCATTAAAGAGAAGATAAACCTCAAAAGAGTAGATAAAACCACCATAATGATGTAGATAAGTAGTAAACACAATAAAAATTAAGCTAAAACTATTAACTAACCTAGAAAATAAGAAATAATGAAGAAATCTACCCAGATCCGATCCAAAATGGACCAAATTTGAGCAGAGAATGGTTGTTCTTAATGTTTTTGTTGAAGACGATCCAAAATGGACCAAATCTGAGTAGAGAATGGTTGTTCTTAATGGTTTTGTTGAAGACGATCCAAAATGGACCAAATCTGAGCAGAAAATAATTATTCTTGATGGTTTTGTTGAAGATGAAGGAGTGAGAGAGAAAGGAGAGAGAAACAAAAAGAAAAAGTGAAGATTCACTTTTTTACTAACATGATTTGCTAAAGACTGCATGTATACTTATGCATCTAGTTTGCAATGTACTGTAACTGATTTCAGAACTTTATAAACCCTGTCCGTAACCCTTTGAACATAGCGTTGCTCGGCGGGGGGAAATGCTTTAAGTCCTATTTCTTTCTTTCTTTCTTTGTTTCGTTTTGTTTTTTTTCTTTATTTTCTCAACAATTTCTCCAGATAAATTCTCATATATTAGTACAAAAAATTATCGTAAGTTTTAGTAGTTTAATTAATTTGTATATTTATGATGAGGGCGGATCCACGTATACTCTTAAATGGACAAGGTCAAACAAAATTTGCATCATTTTTTCCGAAAAACTCAAACGACAATGAATTTAAGTTTAATATTTTGATGATATGATCTTCTTGTAAAACTCTACATTCCTACAATAAAATGAACGCAATTCGAGATGTATAAAACTATCATCTACCCCTTTGAATATCAGCCGTTCAAAATTAACGGTTGAAATTAAGATCGATAGATGATGAGGTTTTCTATCTCGAATTGCGTCCATTTTTTTTATAGGAATGTAAACTTTTATAAGAGGAACATATCATCGAAATATTAGACTTAAATTCATTGTCGTTTGGGTTTTGCGGAGAAAATAGCGCAAATTTTGTCTGACCTTGTCCATCTTATATAGTATCTGTGGATCCGCCCTCATTTATAATATACAAATTAATATAAATACTTAGGGAGAACGAATATCGTCATCAAAATAACAAATTTCTCCGGAGACCACAATTGATTTGTATGTATATAATAGGGGATTTTAATAAAGTGACACACTTCCAATTTGCAGTTCAAGAAAATGCCACCGTTTTTTTCTGAGTTTATTTAATGCCACACATTTGACCTTTTCCATCCAAAAAAACTGTTGCCATCAGTTAATGCATAGGTGGCAGTTATCCAGCTTAGTAAAAGACATATACACCCTCAAATTCTATCCTCCTTACACTCGATCAGCCATAAGAACAATCAACACCATTTTCAGATCAAGCCCATTGCAATGAAAGTGAACTTCGAACACTACTTGCCACCCATTGATTCTCATGTCTTCTAATTCGCAAGAACAACTGCCATTAAACCCAATCTCCGCCACCGTCTCCTGTAATTCATGACCACCATTTGATCAAAACCAAATTGGGCAAAAACCCATCTTCAGATTACAATTCAATTCCTTGGTTGCTGTTTGAAGAAGTCATGTATAGGAACGGTAGGCATCCACCATTTGATACTAGCACTGCCTCAATCGACTGAGACTCAGCAGAGAACGACATCCCAATTTATTCAACTCCACGAACTCAAATCATTGCTTCAAATTGAAATCGACCCACCAATCACAACAGCTCAATTCATGTTTAAATCCCGATTCAAACCATCTGCCACACTTGTAAATCCCAATTCAAAAAATTGAAATCGACCATTGCTTCAAATTGAATCGGGATTTAAACATGAATCGACCAACCAATCACAACAGCTCAATTCATGTTTTTTCTGTGGATACAGCTCAATTCTTCAAATTAATACTCAAACCATTGCTTCAAATTGAAATCGACCCACCAATCAGGATTCAAATCAAAGACATCCTAAGTTATCTTTTCTCCACAGAAAAAACCCTAGCTCTTCGATTTATCTTCAAAATGGTTTCAGAACATTAATTAAACTTCAACCCCTTTGTTCTACATCTGACAGCAACCCTAACTTCAGAACTCCTATGTTCGTTCTACAGCAGCAACTCATCCTCTTCATCCCGTGCTCAAACAATCACAACAGCATCACCGAAAATCAACTCTTAGCGTTTCTCTTAAGTTTCGGATGTCATAATCACAAAATCTTCTCACGGAAACACGAGAAGAGAAGAACAGGGGAAAGAGGAAGAAGAAAGAACTAACGGGGAAAGATGGTGAACCCATGACTAGTATAATATGGTTTTCAAGGGTAAATATGTAAATGGCGACATATTATTTTGACCGAGTCAGCGAAAAAGACCAAGTGTGTGGGTCCTGACGGAAAAACTAACGGTTGTGGCATTTAATAAACTTTGAAAAAAACGGTGGCATTTTCTTGAATCGGGATTTGCAAGTGTGGCAGTTTGTTAAAAATCCCTATATAATATCTCTAACACTATATTGATGAGTTAATTCAAATAAAATCTTATAATTTGTCATCTTTCGAGTGCTATCTGGATTACATTAACAAGTGATAAAACAAGATTTGGGGATTTAAATACTCGGGGAGAACGAAAATAGTCAACTCAACAATATATGTCTACCTATTTATTTGACTTCACAGTCTAGTCTAATGTAAGATGATTTTTCTTCTCTCATCTCATCTTTTGTGGCTTAATCATGTAATAGATAGATACATGATGTTTTAGGTTATTGGAAGCGATTGAATTAAAGTCTAAACAATGACAATTGCTCCTATCTGCTGAAGAATCCAACTGCTGATCATGAATTTTTATATAGCTTCTGCATATGTATAGTATTAGTGTGCTACTACTACCATGAGTCCATGACCATCTGGCATTTTTAATTGTGGGTGGTGGCAAGTAGAAGCGTCTCTCTCAAGTTTCCTTGTCCCAAAAGATTTTTGTCGTTCACACGCAGGTCCAGATAATTCTCCACTTTCAATCTTATAAATATCGGGTTTTAATTTTCCCAAAACATTCCGTGGCTCCCACATTTAGACTTGGATGTCACTTTGTTCAGTATCATCATTTCTCTTAATCTGAATTCTGTAAAACCCTTTTTCTATTCGGGGCGGGTGCGTTTTCATAGACTTATTTCGACTTGGGATGCAATGCCGTAAGTGTCACACTCAAGGTACTCAGTCCGGAACCCGTACCGGCTGTTAATCCTAACAAAAGACAAGCATGGTACTATTTATTTTCCATTATTGGTGGTGGTATACTGGATTTCTGGAACAGAATAATTGGTTGGAGCAAACAAAAGAGAAGAATCAAAATCAAAATAAGCTAGGAAGGATAAATATGGTGAAGATCTTGTCAGTCTCTGGCTTTTGTTTAATTTACTATTATTATTAGTGCTACTGCAATTTGACGATGAGATAGTACGGTTTGTTTGATTCTTTGGTCCCCTCTTCCCATCTCCTTCTCCCTCTTCCTAGAGATTAGCTGAAATCTCTGCCGCGATCGGAACCTCCTTTTTCTAACGTGCAGCTGCTTATGGCTTTGTTTTCTTTATTATGGAGTATTGTATATATCTTTTGTGTGTGCCCCGAAATGGAATCTCATCCACTGATGGTGGACTTGGAGGTGGAGCTTCTTATACTTGGCTGCTTCTGCTGATACGCGTGGCTTTTGTGGAACCCACTCCATTCCAACATCTACCACCACTTGTTTTGTTTGACTTTGACCAGTCAACAATCAAAACACCCCTATTCCCACTTCACAATATGTTAACCACCTAAAGAAACTGATCTAGAAAGAAATATAAAGAAACTGATCCAGAAAAGAAATTATGTATGGCTTGGTAAATATGTGAGCTCGGGTCCTAGCCTGTAAGGATCTGCCGTGACTTCGGCTCCGATTTGGTTCTAAATGTCGATTTTGGTCGGCATTTTTCACAAACATGACATTGCTCGCGATCGAGTTTTTAGTGTAGTGCCGTCTTATTGGTTTCCAGGAGAGTTGTGTGCCAAAAAATGGAAAACCAGCCGTCGATAATCTTGTTGATTAGGACTTTTGTTTCAATTTTCAACCAAGGAACAAATGTTGGTAATTTCTTTATCTTATCTAAGAGAGATTAATTCATTGTTGACCGGCAGGTGGCCGTATTGCTGGTAACTCTTGATTCGTTTTTACCATCTTTGCACAATATTGTTGAAAATTTTAAGATAGAACAATATCTTTTCTTTTTATAATTTTAATGGCAAAAAAAAAGAAGGATAAAAATTTTAAAAACAGTTTTCAGTTTTTAAAAACAGAAAATAGAAAAAACCACGTTTGATAGAGGTAATTTCAGAAAACGTTTTCCATTTAATTTCTATTTTCGAAAACAAATAATTATTTTCTGTGTTTTTTCTTTTTTCTTTCTTCTTCCTTCTTTTTCTTATTTTCAGAAGAAAACAAGAGTTTGGGGAAAGAATTGCATGTGCAAGAATTGTTTTTATCATTATCTCGACGAGTTTTTACATTTGATTTAGTTTAGTTGATTTTTCTTGATTTTCAATACAGTTTTTTAATTTCCTACCAAATAATTTTTAGAAAATAAAAACAAGAAAAAAAAATTATATGTTTTTACAACAGTAGAAAACTATTTTTAAAAACTGTTTTTAAAAATCGTACCTAACAAGCCCTTAGGTTTGGAGTAGCAACCAACAATATATCAACTCTTCTTCTCTCTAGGAAAAAGAAAAATTCTAGTCTCCATTACCATCTTGCTCAGATTTGGTCCTTTTTCGACCAGATCTGAGCAAGAATTTCTTCTCTTTTTAAGTTTTAGTAGATAGCTTTTCAATAAAACTTATTTTTTTTTTGTTTTTTTATGTCATTCGACATATTTCTTCGCTATTTGGAACGAATTTTCTTCGCCCTTTGGGCGATTTTCTCTTCGCTTTGAGAGCGATTTATTCAAACCATGATCGCTGGTTCATAGCTTGCTATTCTCGATTCAAGAACATCGTTGATTCAACACGGTATTGCTTTGCATCCATATTCAATCAAAGGGATTTAGGGGATCCGGGTACGTTTGGATCTACAAGATTATGGGAAAATTACTCATTTTTTTTAGGAGCATCTCTTGTTGAAGAAGAAGAAAATCATATAAAATGATCGGAATCAATTCCGGGTAGTACCATCATTCTTCCTTACTACATATACAGAAATTGGATATCGTTGCGGTTTATGGCTCTTTCTTTTCGCGATTTACTTGTAATTGATATCTATATTTGTAATAGGGTTTTGATTATCTTGTATTTTGATGTTTTTGTTATTCTTATAAGCGATCATGTAATCACGATTTTGATATGAATGAATCGAAATTGTTGATTGACCGAAAAATATATATATAAATAGAATCTAAGTTCAAGTTTTACGTGGTGGAACACAAGGCAACAGACTTGAGATTTGTTAGATTCTGTGGCAGAACATTTACAATTTGAAAGTAAGGCAGCTAAGTACCATGGAAAGTTACTAAAATAATATAATATAATCATGTAAGACAAATTTCATCGCTAGATTTGCTTATCCTAATTCTCATGGAATTTGGTAATTTTTATTTTTATATTATTATTTTCATAATCACTAAAGTACTTGGTACACAAATTTTTAATACAGTTCAGTGGTATCATTACTTGGTGAATTTATCGATGTATTATAGTGACATCGGCAAATTAGTAACTTTATAGCAATCATGTTTGATAGCAAGCAGTAATTTGTATGTACATTGTTTAAGATTACAAACAAGGCTTCAAAGACGAAAGAAAATTGGAGATATGTCTACGTAAACAAGAATCGTGGAGAAAGTTAATTTCGGAAAAATTACAGAAGCTCAACCTAATTTTATCGTTCTATTACAGATCAAATCAGCTCAAAAATGAGGTAAATAACATAAAATAAGCCTATTTTTTTTTTGAAACGTAGCAGAAAAATATCTTTGCATGACAATGTAGTTTTCTCCATGGAACATTACCCTTTGTGTGACGATCTAATGACACTGTAGAGAAAAACAGAAAACAAACATTCCTGAATCTCAATAAGCAGTTGGCCAGAAACATAAAATAGTACCAAAACAGCAAAGGTGGTAATTACAAGAAATAAAGGTGATTATATAAGATCGTGAGAGGGAATAATTATGGGGTGTAGGGAAGGGAAGAAAATCCCTTGGGAGACTACAAAATCCGTTTGTTCCCTCTCCCCCACGACAATTCATTCTTCTCACCCTTCAATTCTTTTATCTTTTCTATGGCTTTTCTTTTTCGCGAGAACCCCTGGTGACACTGAGCTGCCAACCACATGGGGTCTCAGGTATATTTACGTGCCGTTCAAAAGCTTTTTACATTAAATTTGGTGAATTCACAACGGTTTTTCTTATTCAACCGAAAATGTTAGAAGAACCTAGCTAGAGCAAATAAAGCGCGGCCTTTGTGTGGAAATTACTAGCACTCACATGCCGTCTCTTATCACTTTTCCATGAAAGGGAATATTTCTTATTGTCAAGTACTTTAAGTCTAGGTATACAAATGGACCCACGTTTAAAGAAACCAATCTGGACCGCACATAAAAGAAGGACAAAATAATACTACGTCACTTTGCTTCAAAAAAAAAAAAACTAGTTCAATATTTACCTCCGTCCCAAATTTGTTGAGCTAGTAGTACAATTTAGAATGATTTATCTCTCAAATTATATCACGGATATTCATAAATTTTATATCATTGGAAAAGCACTTTAAAACACCTATTTTACGAATATAAATTACTATCAAATGATATAAAATCAATTATTAATGTGACAAAATTTGAAAATGATTAGCTCATTTATTTTAGGACTGAGGGAGTATAATTCAAGATTGGAAAGAGATTTTCCTGTAAAAAATTCCGTAACAAATACACCTACTGTTTATGCAAGAGAGGTACTATTTTTCTTCTTCTCATTTTAGCTCGATAAATAGGCTAAACTGAAAAAATGATAATAACTTTTTTCTAGAAATATAAGGCGTATAGGTTGAGAGTTAAAAATCGGATCCATAATTCCACAACATTTATTATACCATTGAAACACAACTGTCTAAAAAGAATTTTTCTCGGGATTTTCCATTACATAAGTGTATAACAACCGGTATAAACTGCTACAATTCCTTTTATGTAGATGTTAGCCGAACTCAAAATACATCTGCCCTTTTGGATCTTCCATTATAAGTGCATAACAACCGGTATAAACTGTTTGCTCTTTTTTAGATGGCAGTTCACCTAAAATCAAAATGTATTTACCTTTTGTTTTTCTCTTAATAATGCAAGTCATTCAAATCAAATGTCAGTTGTTCGAAAAATAGTTTCGGATGAGAAAACTTGAGTTCAAATTGTTAAATACTCTTCAGGAGATAATAGATGTCATCTAATTCATTCTGATTACAAAGGTTGCAAAGAGTAGTTATTATATCTTGTTATAACTTTAAGAGATTAAGCATTCAAATTGTTTTCAGAATTTTTGGCTATACTTAAGTGAGTCGAATAAGAAAAATAGTTTTTGAGAAAAATAAGAGCCAATGAGATCGGCATATATAAGCGAACAAATCGATGGTAAAACTAAAGATTTTCTGTTATTGGCCCGACTATAGGAAGCTAAGATGTTTAATGAATATTAGGTTCTTCTTTGCTCGAAACAATCAATGTTGTTTTCAATCTCATCACGATTATATCATATTCTATGGACTTTTAGCCAATTAAAAATAAATGATTAAATCTTTATATAATTGTAATAAAATTGAAAAATAAATAAATAGTGGAGAGAAAAGACATTAAGTACTCCCGTCAGGAAAAGAGTTACTATCATTTTCTTATATTAGCCTATTTTTAGACTAAAATGAGAAAGTGATAGCAACTCTTTCCCGAAAACAAAAAGACTATATGTTTATTTATTTATTTTCAAAATACACACTTACTACTTTCCTCTCCTCTTTATTTTCTCCCCTCTTCCTCCAAAAAAAACAAAAAACCTCTTTAACCGTGTGCCTGACCAATGATTTCTTTTTTTATATATATATTTTAGTTAATTTTATGGTCGAAATTGATTCTGGTTTACATCGCCATTGTTAGAGCACTGCTCGGTCGAACTCGCATGTGTTGCTATCTCAAGTATGTTTGTCAATGTTAGTGATCAAAACTATAAGTCTTGATTTCTAGTCTACTTATAGCTAAGTCTCAGACTAGGATAGAAAGTGTAGTTGAGCTCTAGACTCCATGGCGATCATCATACAAAGAAGAAGAACTACTCAAGGATCTGGTGGAACTTCGTCGACTAAAAGGTATGTGGAGACTTGAACTTATCTATCACGCAAAAGTCTATCTACTCTATCTCCTATCTTGAGACAAAAGTCGTATTGCTATATGGACTATGATTATACACATTTGCTATTTCGAGCCGAGTTTATCTCGCTTATCTATTTCTCGAAATATGTGTTGGTAAGCTTTCGCTTTAGCCAAGTTCATCTTTACTCGTGACGAAAGTCATATTGATTATTTCAATAACTTGAAAATCGCTTTGATGTTAATAGTTTGTGGATAACAACTATTTTAACATCCTCTAAGAAAGTTTCAATGATTGAAATGAGAGTTTAGAACAAGTAACCAAGTTTGGATATAAACATAGTGTATTTCTCACATTTGTGTAAAATTCCAAAACCGGGAACCTAAAGTATGCGTACACGTACGCGTACTGGCGGTTGTTGGAAATTCGGGTAAGTAAGCATACCCGTATGCATACTGGCGGAAGTTTCACTCCGTGAATTTCTGCTGGAGTTTGAAAGTAAAAAAAAAACTCAATCCGGTTACTTAAGCACGCGTACCCGTTTGCATACTTAAGCAGGTTACTTTCTAAAATCGGTTTGTTCATGAACTAAAAGATTTATATAATAAGGAATGCAATCTTTGCAAACCGTGAGTATAATGTTCATGAATTGATTCGAGTGAATCAAAATCGATTTTCCTTTGATTGTGTCTTGTACACTTCTATGAGATCTAAGCAATTGAATAACTCTCTAACTAGTTCATTTGAGTCATTTGAACTAGTTATGGTGAAGATGAATAAGGTTGATATGAAAGTGCTCATATGGCTTACCATTGGTTAACTATTGTTGAACCGACTAAGTGTACACGTTTAGGTGTGGTACTAAAACCTAAATGAAGGTACATTTCATTTGTGTATAACAAGCTAAGTTCGATCGAACGGTTGAAAGATATTATCTTGAATCTAATCAGGTTTTCATCTAACGGTGAATATTGAATGCTTTGTTACCAAGGTAACTTAGATTACAAACCCTGATTTGAAAGGCTATATAAAGGAGAACTCTAGCAACTGAGAAACCTAATCCCCACACCTCCTGTGTGATACTAGTTGTATAAGCTAGAGTCGATTCTCCTTTAACCTTAGGTTTCTACCGAGACCCTGTAGGTTAACGACTTGAAGACTTCATTGGGATTGTGAAGCCAGACCCAACTATTTTCTTTGTAGTTGCGTGATCTGATCTTGTTGTTTCTATCGTACTAAGTACAATCGTAAGATTGACTTGAGATTTATTTCTCCGATAGGAAAGATTAAAAGAAGTCACAAACATCTTCGTCTTATCGTTTATGATTCCGGAATATCCTCTTTTGCTAGTCGATTAAGATTATTGTGAGGTGATTGAAAATTCTAGGCTGTTCTTCGGAATATAAGTCCGGGTTATCAATTGGTTCCCGTTTACCTTGATTTATCAAAAGACGGAACAAAAACTCGTAGGTATTTATGTGGGAGACATATTTATCTATTCTCGTAGACTTTTCTGTGTGATACAGATTTGTTTATTAAAGTCTTCGACTTTGGGTCGTAGCAACTCTTAGTTGTGGGTGAGATCAGATAAGGGAATCAAGTGTGTAGAATCCTGCTGGGATCAAAGACGTAAGGAGCGCAACTGTACCTTGGATCAGTGTGATATTCATTGGGGTTCAACTACAGTCCAGACCGAAGTTAGTTTGTATTAGGCTAGTGTCTGTAGCGGCTTAATACAGTGTGTGTTCAATCTGGACTAGGTCCCGGGGTTTTTCTGCATTTGCGGTTTCCTCGTTAACAAAACTTCTGGTGTTTGTGTTATTTCTTTTCCGCATTATATTTTGTTATATAATTGAAATATCACAGGTTGTGCGTTGAATCGATCAATTGGGAAATCCAACCTTTGGTTGTTGATTGAAATTGATTGATTCTTGAACATTGGTCTTTGGTACCGTTCAAGTGTTTTCTCTTGTATTCAGTTAGACTCGCAGATTTCTATTTGCTTGAGTAAGTATTGAATCGAGAAAGTGAGACATAACTCTTTGATATACTGTTATTAAGATTGAGTCTGATTGTCTAGTTGATTCCCTTAAAAGTATATTGGAGTTAGTCCATACAGATTGCTAATCGAAATATTGGGTGTGGTTGTTGTACCCCCGCTTTTCCAGCCATTAATCCCTTCTACGTACATATATTGGTGTTAGTCCATACAGATATCTTTGCGGTTTATTGTCTTTTCTCTTCGCGATTTAATGTTTTGATATTTTTATTATTAATATATAATTACTTTTTTGATTTAAATAATTTCAAACACCTCAACTGTTTAAAACAAAGTGTTTTAGCACTCAATATATAAAGTCACGGTAAAAAAAACTTCCTTACAATCTACCCACTTAAGAACAACACTTGCATGTGGGAATACAATCTACCCACAACACCAAAAGTAGTGTTATTTATCTTCAAATGCATGCATAACATGTTTCTTGTAATTAATTTTCCAAGTATATTGATATGCCAAACATATGCCCTTTTTGTTCTCAACCCAATGAAACTTAAAAACACATTCTTATAGACTGCTCATTTGCTAGAAGTGTTTGGTTTGCTTCTTCTGCAAATCCTTTCCGCTTGGTATTCCTAACTTGTCTTTGCAGCAATGGATCACTAGTTGGAGCACGGATCCAGTTGGCTGGGATAGTGATTTGGGACCCTGGAATGCTTTTTGTGCGGCAGTGGTTTGACATATTTAGTTAGCAAGATGTGATAAAGTCTTTAGAGGAATTAGCTCCAGCGAAGCATAAGACATAGTCCACGATTGGCCTAGGCTCCAACTCACACAAACAACTGGCAGTCCCCAGATTCTGAAACTGCAAAATTAACTTAACTACCAGCTGGAACAGATCTACTACATAATGACAACTGCGATGATTCTAAGAAACACTTTGGGTTATTGCAGGGAGGTGCGAACCCTGGAAATTAAGGCTCTGAATAAGGATGTTAGGAAGGTGTTAGCGGCAACTGAGACGTGGAACTGGGGGTTACAACTTCAAGCCATCACGATCATCATTGAAGCTAACAACAACAATCTGGTCAGACTTCTTTCAGGCCTTCAAAGCAGTATGAATTGGCAAGCAAAAGCAATCTGGAAGACAAAACTTCTAATTTTTTGAATGCTTTTTCCCTTTCAAAACTCTTTACTTATGTCTCAGCTAATAAAATAACAAACTGAACATCAATTGCATTAGCTAAGCCTACTGCAAATGCAACAACAACCCATAACTATATAGGTTATCCTCCCTCTAGTATTTTTCGTATTTTGAATCAGGATAGACGGGTGCCTGTACCCAAGTCTATGAGCAAATTTGTTTTGACTTCTAATTTTTATTCAAAATTTTCTATTTCAAAAATAAATAACAACACTTGGCAAATGCAAGTAAAATGGTAATGGACGGATTCTGGTTCAAAGTTCAAAACTCAGTCAAGAATAATCTTCACATGCCGAATACCCAGAATCGACATATTGTATTCAAGGAGCTTTTAAGTATGTAGTTTTAGATAACTTTGTCGTGTTTCTTTACACCAGTAATACACCAGTACGACAGTACCCCACTCAAGACAATACTTTATTCTCTAATTTTTCACCAGTTCCTTTTCCGAAAGCTTAATTACATGCCAAAGCTCTTGTTCGTAGTGTTTGTATTTTGAAGCTGTAATTCCATGAAGATTTTTGTTCAAAAATCAAAACTGAAGCACCTATTTGCGACTGTAGCTATAGCTAAGCTAGCATGCATATTATAGTATAGTCGTAGATTGATTCCGCATCTACCGGGCTATCCAAAAAGGATTTATCTACCTAAAACAATTCTTTTTGTTTAATCAAGATTAAATTACGTGTTTTTCTTTAAATAATGTGTCTGCAGTGGAATAAAGTAGAAAAATGTGAAGTGGGATTTGTTGTCTCTTACTCGTCTAGGGTTTTGGTCCCATAGGGATTCCCTCACACACTCGACAATATAATAAAATATTATAGAGGCGCCCCAAAGAGAATGTTACGTAGTGGTGCCCGATTGAAGTTTGTGATGTGTTTTTTCTTGATCCTTGTGAAAGTTTTCTTTAAACAAAGAATACATAATATTCTTTCTTCCTTCATCTCAACTTTTTCTTCTTCTTCTCCTCTTCTTCATCTTTGTTGTTATTTAGTTACTTGTTCTGTTTGTGTTCTTGGATCCTAGCTAGTAAGACTAAGATACTTGAAAAGAGGAAAAATTAGTCTTTTTTTAAGAGTCATGCATGTCAATTAGTGGATACCTAATTTGATTAATTAAGAGTAATTGACTCGTGTATAAATAGTTAGTTGTCCTTACTTTTCAATGCTTTCATATTCATTTTCTTCGCTCCATCCCCATTTCTAGTTAATTCTAACTACTCTGAGAAATTTCATCCTTCCTTGTTTAAAAGTGAGATCAGAGAAACTAAATATGTTGTGTAGTAGTAATAACAACTCTGAGAAAATGATCATCTCTTCTTCAACAACTACTAATACTACTACTAATGAATGGTCACAGGTAATTCTCTTTCTCTATCAGTCTCTCTCTCTCTCACTTTCCATCACAATAATGAAAGAAAGAAACACAACATGACTAGCATTTGTTGGTTAGCTTTTGGATATGGAATATAAGTATTTAGTTTGGTTTTTGTTCTTGATCTTTTCTTTTTGTTAACTACTCTTTTCTTTTTGTATATGCGCAGAGAGATGAGAGTACTGGAATATTAATGGCTCCAAATGGTAATAACAATAATAGGGTTATGGAGAAAACAGCAACCCAAGAACAGCATCAGCAACAACAACAACAGCAGCAACCTCATTTGAAATGTCCTCGTTGTGATTCTTCAAACACAAAGTTTTGTTACTACAACAACTATAGTTTAACTCAACCAAGACATTTCTGCAAAGCTTGTAAGCGTTATTGGACCAGAGGTGGAACTTTGCGTAACGTTCCAGTCGGTGGTGGTTATAGGAAGAATAAAAGGGTTAAAAGGCCAGCTACCGCCTCTAGTAACGATACGGCGTCCTCAAATCTAACAACTACCACAAATAGCGCTGCTCATCACCATATCTCTAGCAACCCTAACCAGATGATGAGTCCATTGTTTTATGGATTACCTACAAATCAATCTTCTTATATGAATCTCTCATTTCCTGGTTGTGATCAACATCATCAGTCTCAGTTAAGCAGTCTGGGGTTGAGTTATCCTTCAATCGCAGCCATGGCTAATAATAATCAATCTCATGAAGATTATGGAGTCGGTGGCGGGTATAATCGTACCACTCAAGTTCAAGATTTGATCAACTCATCTTCAAATTCACTTTCTAGTTTTTCGCTCTTCGGATCTTCATCTCCTTCTTCAAGAACTTCTGCCTTGATGATGTTTAATGGTACTAATAAAGAAAGCAGGAACAACGGTACTACTTATCACCAGGGCTTGCTGCCTTTCCAAGACCTACAAATGGGAATGAATGATGACAACTCGAGGATGTCAAGGAAAGAAGTGAAGAATGAAGATGGTAATAATAATCACAGCAACAACGAAAATGGTAACAACAAGATCGAGTGGAATAATCTTCCATGCCAAAGTCAGGTAGGCGCCGCCGATTCGTCTCTTTTTTGGAACTCAAATATGACCAGTACTTTTGGTACTTGGCCCGACCTTGCTAACTACGGGTCGTCAGTCACTTCCCTGATCTAGGCAGCAGAACCTAGTAGCATTAGCAGCATCTCTAGGTCTTTTCTTCTCTGGTCTTTCTTTAGTTGTTAGGTGATAGAGTTTTATGTGGGTTTCTTTTTTTCCTTTTCTTTTCTCCTTCTAGTTCATGGTACATTTGGGTGGGGATTACTGATCAAAGATCAAAAAAAAAAAAAAAAAAAAAAAAAAAAAAAAAAAAAGAAAAAAAAAAGTAGAATTAAGTAGCTAATATCATCGAGAACTTGAAAGGAGTACAGATCGGAGCGATCATGTCAGTTGCAAACACTACAACTTAATACATTAGATGTTTGCTCTGAGAGGAACCTCCGATCTTCATCATCATACAACACATGCTATCCTGGTAGTAGAAGTTAGTCACGTGGTCGTCGTCATCATCAGCGGCAACAGCAAGAAGCATACAACTGCAAGGATACATATACAAAGGATGGATTAACTTCCTTAATGTTGAAGAAGTTGGGGATGTTAATTGATCCTTTTTGCATGCCGAGCAGTCCTAGTAATTTGTTGAATATTTTGTTTGGGTGTATATACATGCTTGGCATTGGGTTTATTTCTTGGAACTTAAATGTTATTAGGTGGTCGGGTTTTCGTTTAGAGGGATACTGTTTTAGTAGTACAAACACTCCAAGAGAAATTAATATTACCAGAGGGGGAAAGAATAGGTTTTCTGTTATTTATTTATTTATTTTGAGTTTACATTATCATGTTTAATTTGGTTCACGGGAAAAGGGGGTTGGTATAGCAATATAGAATTAAGAGGGGATATCTATAACTTGGTTATTGTGGGTGTTTTTAATGAAGTTCATGTTTGAATTGTTCGGTTAATTGTTTTTACTGTGGGTTAATGCTGTTTTATTTTTCAATAAGTTTCTCATAAGCCCGTGACTCTATAATGCTCCTGCTGGCTGCTGCAGCCTCAGTCGGCAGTATGGTTCCGAGCCACATTGCATTTTTATTTACCTCTCTATTTATTTTGAGCCTATATGGCTGTGTACTCTTGCATAATATTTTACGTGGATTCATTATCTGTTTTGATCTGGTGAGTTGAAACCATTTTTCGGCTGCGAAATGTTCAAATCTAATACTTGAATGTAGGATTTTCAGAAAACAAAATATTTGGAGAGAAGAGAGATATGACTACATTGCTAATACACTCTGATGCGTATATTTTTCTCATTAACATGAAAGCCTTTAAATAGGCATTACAATCTTGATCGAACTCTTAACAACTAACCCACTAACACATTAATTCCAACTTAATAGGAATTATACTCCCACATTCAAAACCATCAAGTACTTCCAAAATACTAGGACTTTCATGTACGTGACCAATCTTAAACATTAGGATCAATCTCACAATTTCTCAATGACCAAATCAATTAATTGACTCAGCCCTGATGTTACGTGTTTGGATTATAATTCCAACACCTTCCCTTAATTCAAACACCTTTATCACATATCGTCTTCATTATTGTATCATCATCATAAATCAGCAACATCTTTGAGTTGTTGTCGCCATCATCATCATCATAATTGTCATCATGATTATCGTCATCATCATCATCATACATCATCATCAACATAAAATCATCGTCGTCACGATCTTCTTCATCATCATTGCTAGTCGATCAACATCCCGCATCATCTCAACTATCCTAACATATTATGCAAATCATATTTTCATCTTCATTAAAATCATCATCATCATTGTCATAAACCGTTGTTTTTCAACTTTTCATCTTCACAGCTAGAAACCCATGTTTTCAAACCCAAAACCAGTTTTTTTTAAAGGAAACCCTTGTTTTCCAAATACACAAAAATAATTTTTCTACTTCATCAAGTCGACCAAACTTTTTCTTTTAAAAGAAAACTCTTAAACTATTTTTCAAAACATCACTTTTCTCGCATAACAAAACAAAACAAAACTTTTTTTAACAAAATTTCTCAAAACATTCTTTTCTTATCCCACAAAAAACAAACTTATTTTTTCGCCATCTCCTAAGGATCACCTGGCTCTTGATGCCAAATGTAGGATTTTCAAAAAACAAAATATTTGGAGAGAAGAGAGATATGACTACATTGCTAATACACTTTGATACGTACATTTTTCTCATTAACATGAAAGCCTTTAAATAGACACTACAATCTTGATCGAACTCTTAACAACTAACCCACTAACACATTAATTCCAACTTAATAGTAAATATACTCCCACATTCAAAACCGTCAAGTACTTCCAAAATACTAGGACTTTCATGTACGTGACCAATCTTAAACATTAGGATCAATCTCACAATTTCTCAATGACCAAAACAATTAATTGACTCAGCCCTGATGTTACGTGTTTGGATTATAATTCCAACAGAATTATGATTGAAATGCAACAATACATATGAAACTAGTTTTTGAATAGCCAAAAAACTACCCAGTAACTAGCAAAAACCATACAATCGCTTCAAGAAACTGAAAGAGTTTATTCTATAAACATAGAATTTTCCAAATATGGCTACTAGGCCTGGAATCTCATGAAACCATCCCCCGGAATATTGGTTTTAATGCAGGAGCTTAACGCAGGACTGCCACTGTTTATGTTCTTGCGAAGTCTTTTTTGTTAAATTCGGCACTAACATTTCCGTTAACCTCTGACGTTATCCTTTCTTTGGATTCTGCTCCAATTATGTAATTTTTCCAATGAGAAAACTTTTTGATGCCACTCTCTATTCGACACAGTAGCAGATGAAAGCTTAGGTTGTTGATTCACACCACCAACCGAATTTTGTTGTGACTTATCAACCAGATATTGTTCAGAAGGTTCTTGATGTTGAGTGAAAGAAGGGATGTGAAAGTTCTGCAGTGGACCCAAATTACCCACAAAGTAATTACAATCAGCATCCGTGACGTTATTAATTGCACTGTTATTATTCAAATGCATTGTTGCCACTGAAGTCAATACCTGATCGCGACCTGGGTATTTAGAAGGAGCTGGCGAATGCGAGGAGGGGATAAAAGGAATGGGGTGTGAATTTGGAATGTTGGTCGACACAACACTGATTGTATCCACGTAACTTGGGGTATAATTTGTTCCTAAATTCAAGATAGGATGTAGTGTTGTTGATCTCCGTTGCTGTTGTTGAAGCATTTGTTGTTGTCGTTGTTGTTCTTGATATAATGCTAAATGATGATCACGAAGTTGTCGATTCTGGAATAGTTGATAGTAGAGTGCATTGGCAGGATGAGAACTGTCAAGTGTCCTAGCTCGTCGTTGTGGTTTCGGTTTCTGAACTGGCTTCCCCCCAACCCGAACGTTCCTAAGAATTCCTCCTCTTGTCCAATACCTTTTACAATCCCTACAAAAGTATCGAGGTTGCGAGACGCTGTAATTGTTGTAGTAGCAAAATTTGGTATTTGAAGACTCGCAGCGAGCACACAAGGCTGGCGGTTCTGGTTTTGGAGGTATTCCATCAACCAGATCTTCCTGTCTCAAACCTTTCATCTGTAATCTCTTTCTCTCGTTCTCTAAATCAATGTCTTTCACATTTCATCATCCACCCCATCCTTCTTATACAAATAGTTACGAAATATGGTTAGATTTTGTTTTAAGATACTGCGGGGATACGCAATTTAATGCAGATGATGTGCCTTTTATGTTTTAGAGTTCTCTCAGAATTAAATGAGAAAATCAGTTAAAGTCTTAAGAATCTAAAATGTGCACACTGCGAATTGCAACACAAGAGCTAAAGGGAAGTGCGTGCTTTTACGCGGTTATTTATTTTGTTTTGAGGCTTTAAATGTTCTAATTAATCCAGTAATATCTTTAACATTTATTTGAGATCTCATTAACAAGTATGAATTACAATCATAATCTAACTCTGGTTGGAAGGATTCGTTTTGTTACATGAACCAAAGTTGTACTAATTTAAAGTCGGTGCACGGGTAGAAATCAACTGTGCAAGCAACTTCATATGAGCGCTGTGGTAGTGGCATGCCCATTATATGCCTTACTGGTTCCGTCCTTCCTGCCAGGCTCTTCTGAATTTAATACTAGCAGTCACAATACTGGATTTACCCCATATCATGTCAACAAAGGAAATAAAACAATTACCCCTCTATTTAAATTTTACAGAATATGAGATCCCACTATAGTACGTTGAAAGATAACCAAGAAATAACTTGAAGACGCAATCATAAACATATAAGTTGGAAACCACTGGCATTGCCAGAAACGTGTAGTGCTACCATGTAATGTACTAGTACTACTACTAGGTACAGTATGGCACACACTTCAAACTAGAACTTTGCTAAGGCATCGTGGCATTCAGCTTGAACTCGAAAACTGTGTTTGCTGCAATACAGAAAGAGAGACTGCTGATCACTTGCTTATCTGTTGCAGCTTTACTTTTCAGATTTGGGATCACTTCATAAAAGCATTCCATATTTCGTGGCCTTTTCCGGAGACTCTTCGCAGCTGTTCGATGCATTGAAATGAAGTATTGCTAAACCGACCTGCAGTCTATCTTTGGCAGTCATCTAAGGTCTTGCCGATGTTTCAGTTTGGTTTTGGCGCATTATTTTTAGAGGTATGTGTAAGGTTTCCGTGAACTGGGAATATTTTTGTTTCTGCAGTTTTGTGGTGTGAAATGTTGTTTAGGGTCCTGTAGTCCATGTCTGTGAACTCTTTCGGAAAAAAAAGGTACAGTGGTACACGGTTATCTGATAACTCAGTGACTCGGTTTGATTCGAGGGCAAGGGTAAAATCGTCTTCATAAAGTAAACAAAATTATTTTAAATCTCTATTTTTCTCCGTTCTTTCTTTTTCGTTTCCCTCGCACAGTTGGAGCTTAGAACCTGCGGTGACTACTATTGAACTCAGCACCACTATAGGTAAGCCTCTTGAACTCATCCTTTCACTTTGACGCACTTATCTTGAAATCATTTATGTGGTGTAAATCCTTGATTTGGTTTCGTTCCTTATTCATCATCTTAACATGTTAATATTGTTGGTTAGGGTTTCATCCATAAAATTTAAATTTGCCTGATAATTTTCTTATAATTTCGAATATCAGCCACTTTCGTTTTGCTTCTGCAATTATTAACCTTCTTCCTGCGATCACTTTCATGGCAGTTTTGATTCGGTACCTACATAGAATATTTAAACCACCTATTATTTTTTATTTTTTTATTTCTCGTAATTTGATTGATTAGGTTAGAGAATGGATAAAGATTAGGTTTTAAGCATCAAATTCAAGTCACTGTTCTTTGGTTCAACATCTATGCATTGAAATCTCTGTTGAATTTGACTTCACTAATAAATTATCACTTGCACATTTGAACATTTGACGTACTTTGGATTGATTTATGATTTCAATTTCTGTTAATTTAGTAACTGTTTGTAAAAATTCTCAAGAGATAAACTATTTTCAATATTCAAGTTTGTTTTTTTAACAATTTTTTTGGTCATGTTTGATTTGTCGTGTGTGTATCTGAATCAAGAAGGAAATTACATTCTCATTGAAAGTTAGATTACATATACGGGATACAAATGATAGCTCAGTAGCTAGCTTTTCCCAATTAATTTTCGACTTTGCACAATCATGTCCATAAACATTATAGCTTTCATTTATGCTGAAAAAAGAAAATTTTGTTCATCTCTTTTTGGAGTGTACAGCAATTATTTTTGTAAGTGCTTCCTATCCCTTGACTAGAGTTCCGAGTAAAATAGATTCACATTGACTAAGCTGTCTAAGCCTTCTGGACGTCCATGCATCCTGCAATGCTGGAAAGAGATCAAGACCGTGAATTAATATAGTTGTATTGTGCAAAGAAAAATAGAGTTGGCAATGAAAGAAGTGAAGAGTAGGAAGAAAAATCAAGTACTGGTGAATTTAAGATTTTAGTAGATGGTTGGTCTATGTTGTGCATTTCTGTAGACCTCATTTCTTTGTGGAGCTGTAATGCTGTATATACACAATGGTGAATACCTCATTGCAACGAATCTTTTTTTCCCGTCGTCATTGACTTTCCATGTCAGCGTAAAAAAAACATGAGTCTTGCCTCGGAGACACCCTTTAGTTATTAATGTTAGGTGCACCCTGGTTCCCTGGTCACAAGGAAAACTAATTCACATGGGTAAAACATGAATGTATCAGTGTTAGATACTTGCATCAAATAATAGAACTCTATAAGATAATCTCTCAATATCAGTGTATGCAGTGCAGCCATATTTGAAATTTGGGGCAACGAATGAGTCTTAACTCTTAACACTTGTATTTAGAAAACTACTGTGGTGTCCTCAAATTTGTAATGATTTCTGGTTTTGGTCATTGAGATAATAATGAAGTTTTAACCTGATATGTGACGAGCTCAGATTAGAAGAAATGATCTAATCTGGATCATTTGTTATCTGTAATTTTGACTAGCTTTTACCTTTTATTGGTGCTTCGTGAAAAAAAAAGAAGGATTAGTAAGTGTTGCATGCCAAGAACATGGAGAACATTTCAGATAGGTATGAGGCTTCTATTGTTCGTCATTTTTAGATAAGTATGAAAAACATTACGGACTAATTGACTAAACCTTCTTTCTTTCTTTTTTTACCCAAAGTTGTTAATAGAAAGATGTTGTGTGTCACTTTGTCACGAGTAAAAGTAGGAAATAATTAGTCATCTCTTTTTTCTGATATCATTATATTTCTGATTGCTTTTTAATCAAGAACTATCTTTGGTTCTACTTAATTTTTGAGTGTTTTCCATTTTCACTTGATATGGAAAAAGTAACTTTAAGTTCTAAGTATTCTCTAATTTGCGATACGTAACCTGTAATGTGTTCGTTCTGTAGGAATTAACTGTCTACATGAAGGAAAACAATTAGTTTTACGTTTTACTTAGGACTTCCTTCTGAAACTCTAAGTTTCTTTTGGTTGTTATTAATTTGTATTTATCAAGGAATCTAATGATGTACGTCTTATTTCTGCTGGTACTTCTACTGCTTCAGTACTCCTCATAGATAATCCGTGTCACAGAAAACTTAATTGAGGAGATAGAATGAAAGAAGCAGGGGATTGTTTAATGCTCATTACTGTGACTTGTGAGACTGTGATTTGTTTTAATCCTTCCCTCCCCACATCATCAAGAGTGAGTCCAGGGGTTAGTGAGAGATGAATATTTATTCACTTAATGTTAGGAAAATGCCCAAAATGTATAAGAAATATACTAATAAAGATGTTATTTGCTATAGATCATGTGTTAGTAAACTAATTATTAATATTGACGATGCCTATGATGTTGGCAAAGTTATATATATATTAGTTCTAAGCCATTGATTTTGTAGGTGTACAGAATGGAGCAAAGAGAAAAGGGCACTGTAACATCTCTTGCGTCTTTAGTCTCGGTAGAAGAAGCCCAAAAGGCAGCAAAGAGAGTAGAGGGTTCCATTGCTGAACACCAGAAGGAGTTAGACAATATTCGTCATTTCATTTCTGACAACAACAATCTAATCAATCTCGTTCATAAGCTTCCTGATGAACTCCATCATGATATCATGGCAAGTCCTAAAGCAACAAACAAATAGAACTCTTATATTAGCTTCTTCTAATTCTCCTACCAAATGGTTAATGCATGTTTTTTTTCAACCATTTACAGGTTCCATTTGGAAAAGCAGCGTTCTTCCCTGGTCGTTTAGTTCACACTAATGAGTTCACCGTAATTCATATTCCTCTTTCTTCTATCTCTAAAGACTAGCCTGCTTTTCAATTTAAAGGACTTGTTTTGTTCCTGGTCAGGTACTATTAGGGGAAGGATATTATGTGCAACGAACATCGAAACAAACAGTGGGTATTTTACAAAGAAGGGGAGAAGTTTTGGATTCCCAAGTTGAGTCCCTCAAGGCAATGATGTTGGACCTTAAAGCTGAAGCTTCTTTTTTTGGTTCTACTGCTGCTGAAGCTGCTGTAAGTTTTATTCTGCTGTTGTTTATTACTATTAGTTGTACATTTTGACAATGCAATATCTGACTTTTATCAAAATATTTTCTTAATTGCCGTTTTAGCTCCTGGGATCTTCAACACTGATCTGTATTAGGTTGTCCACTGATTCGCAAGATGAATCTGATTCATCTATGCAATCAATTCACATTGAAATACTCTGTAACTATTCAAGACCTCATTTTTTCTTAACCAAACAGGAAGGTGTTTTTGAGATTAGGGAAGAATATGTCGAAGAGCACCCTACGGAAAGGATGTCAAATAAGGCAGGTACTCATCTCTTTTCTTTATCTATTTCTGGGTCTGGAAACTATATACAGCTCAAGTCTCAAATTAGAAATTACCAACCATATCTATTCTTGTCTGGCCTGCTTAGATAACAAAAAAATAAGGACTCCCATAGTGTGTTTTGATGTCTACAATTTTGTTTTCCTATAATGAACTGACAACACCATGAAGTTTTGATTACTAGTGTAGCATGTCATGTATGCTTTTTGTCCGTATTTTGTTGATTTTTATCTTTTCCATGGTAAGGTATTTTTCTTCTTTCTCTTAGTTTTATTTCATTCTAGAATTAGGTGACGTTTCTAGCTTGTTGAGCTTACATGTATTTCTTGCTTTCGGGAACCACAACTTCTGTTTGATTATTAGGTCACGTGGTTTGACTTTTCAGATTTGGAAAAGCCAGATACATCCAGTTCTTCTGAAGTGCATAATGTGGAAGTTTCTGGTGAAGACGAGGAATATGCTCGTATTATGTCCAGGTTAAATGAACTTGAGAAAGAAGAACTTGAAGCTGAACATGTTAATGAGGATACCGACTTTGGGTGCTCGATAAATGAGCATTCTTTCGAGCAGCTCAAAATCTCTCAAGTAATGTTTATATGGTTTATCTTTTTTTTTGGGTCTGTGATAACACAGATACTATATAGTTGGTGACAGTTTGCCGGATAACATTTATCAAGTATGCATGTTAAGGAATTGAATTCTTGGTGTGACGGGGACATCAACATGAGAAGAGTTCTTTGAAGCAAAATAGTAGAAGTTCAAGTCAATCCAAGCAAAATTCTGCTGACCGGTCAACTGTATAATCTTTTCTGCCACTATCTTCTGATCATATATTTGCAATATGGTTTTCGTGAACTAGTTACTTATTATGTCTGAAATTCCCATATGCAGGTTGAGAATTTGACTGTGCAGCAACCTCCTGAAGGTGAGCTTTTTAAACGGGCTAAATGAGTGTAGTAAACCTATTAAATGTGTGAAAGTCATGGAACATTATTTGATGAAGCTAATGGTCACCTTTTCATCTATATTAAGAAAAGCTTTCCACTATTTTTGTTAATTCCTTACCCTTTCAGTTCTAAGTGTTTTTTCCCTTTCATTTTCTTATCTTCAGTTAATTATTTGCATCGAGAAAGTTTACAAAGAAAGGGCACTTCCAACCCTACAAAGCCATTGCAACCTGAAAAGGAGAAAGCTCAAGTAGTGAATACTTCAAAAACTGAGGTTCTGCTAATTTGTTTTTGCCATACAAGTGGATTATGTACAATTCTTACTTGCGTCAGATTTGGTAGACTTCACTACCAGGATTTGATGTAGTATTGTTCAATATAAAATTAACTAGGCAGAGAATGTTGTATGAGTAAGTAATTAGTAGGAAGTAGTTCCATCATAGTTTCACTGTATGATAGTTTCTTTTCTGGGAAGGCCTTCATGTTATATTAAACTAGGCTGGATCAAAATTTATGTGAAGATTAACCTATGTTTATTTTGCAGATTTCTGACGATAAAGCCTCAAAAGATAATCCTGAAACAGGGTTTGATAGTACCAAGGTATGAACGTCCGCTCAAAAGCCTTGTATATATTAGACCATTTTGCTTCATATCCATTAGGATCTTATGGATACTTCTAACATTAACGTACAGGCGTTTACTGGGTCGGTTGTCGAACATACTCATGGTCTCCTTGCTAATGCAGCCAGCGAAACCACTTCCTCACAGGTTATTCTATTTATTTAAAGACTTGAAATGATTGTTCGCTTTATTTATTTGTTTTTTTAATCAACTGGTCTTCTCCCAACTGCATACGTAAGTCCAATAGCTTGTACTGATTGTCTTGGATCTGGTTTGGAATTATCCCATTTTCAGCCCATCAACATATTCCTAATTGAATTAGTACAGCATAATTATAAACTGACCCTGAGCCTATAATCCGGTGCTGAAGTAGGCAAACCAGATGGATATACAAAACTACTTGATCCTCTATTCCCAGCAATTTCATTATGAAAACTTTGGAAACATAACTAGATAATTGCTGATTTGTAGTTATGCTCCTCCTAGACTGGTATTTATAATCAACATCCCAGCTATTTAGTCGGTCATTCACGCTGCACTTTTTAACAATGTATTTTGGTTTTCACAGTCGACTGGTTTAAGAACATCAAAGCCAGTTTCCAGATTCAAGATGCAGAAAGGTAGTCGGTGATACTTATAAAGTCCCCGTGCTCAATAGGAAAATAAGTGCCAGAGGAAGAAGGTGAGTGAACGGCAACAGTGATAGCATAGAGGTTTAGGGTATGGACATGTTTTATCCGTTAGGGATGGTATAAAAAAAATATACGTTTTTTTGAAATTCTGCTCGGTCTTGTACCACAATAGGAACAACTGATCTTGACATATACAGAAACAATAGTTGCAGCAGTTATGCATGTTGGTACCAAGTTCTAGTTAATTTCGAACTTGCTTTTGTAATACTAATACCCAATTGGTGCCAAAGGTTATTTTAATTTTTAGTGTTTTGACCATAGACTAAACTGGCCTGTTTTATGGTTGACGCTTCATTCAAATGGGTCTGTTTAGACAGTCATGGCTGACCAAGCAGTAGCAAAGCGTTCTTATCTTGGGTTGGTTAATCCATCTTTTTATTAAATGAAACCTCTTTTAAGACTGTAGGTAGGGTAACAATATCTAATTGGATTGCATCGAATTATGTTGCATGAAAAGATCCATCTCATCTTGCATTCAATTTCTGTACTGTGTTGGGGATGAGTACATTTTAAATTCTGTATTACAATATGTTGGGGTGCTTGGGATGAGAAGTATATATTGGAAACAGAAAAGAAGCTTATCCAGGTCCTAGTTAGTAAGTTCGCGAATTATACTCGTATAATTCGCGAATCCGTCCGTATCAGCCGTATAACTGAAATCCCGACTTAGATTCGCGAATTTCCAGCTCAAAACGAATTATACACGTATTTACGAATTACCGAATCATACGGCCTGTATAATAGTTTGCCACATCATCACTAAATTATCATTTTTTATTATATTTTTGACTTTTAAAATTTTGCATATACCAATCTGATTCCCATACCACCAACCTACATGTTATTTGCTAATTGTAATTCATATATCATATATATAATTTATGTCGACTATTAAATTACTACATCTAAGGAGGGATTATGTTAAAAATGATTTTTTAACAGGTTAATATATGCCGAATTTTGTACGTCGGATTCATATCTCTAAAACGAATTATACATATACGTATGTCGTTCTGTATTACTGCCGAATTACGAACCGTTGCCCGGATTTGAATTTTACAAATCCGTATAATACTTGTAATATCCCGTTCCGAACGTTTCCCGTATCCCGAATTGCTAACTAGGATCCAGGTCATCTTCCAACATTTTGATCAGTTTTATGTCGGTAAACTAGTTGCATCTATAATGCTCAAGTCTCCAGCCTTGGAGTTGATTGGATCGGGAGTAATGTGCATCTTTGGCTGCAGATTTTATAAGCTTAAATTCAGGAAAATAACCAGCTCTACCGAAGTTTGCGACTTCGGACAGAGAGGGATGCTGGAGTCCTGAGCTTGTAGAGTTCTGGTTTTGTATCATAAGCTCCGTTTCATCCATAGCTTCGAAGATTAGGATTGTAATAGAAGTTGCGTGCAGGCAACTCAAAGAATGTAGAAATACAATAACGACTTTTTGATACTGATCAATTAGCTTAGGACCACCTAGTCATCCATCCATCTGGAAGGTTCAACTAGTGGTTATGGATTTATTGTGGCAGCCACAGATAGAACATCAATGAGAACTGAATTTAAACGTTTTATCTTGTATATTAGTATTTTCTAATATACAAGGTCAGTGTTCGTTGGTTAGCTGCACAAAGGACTTATCCAGAACTGCAAATCCCATCTTTTCCTCTTCATTTTTGTTTTTCTGGTCTCTTTGCACAGAGTGGTGGCTTTTGCAAAAACTATTTTCTCCCGCATCTTCACACGAACACCACCACTAGTGGGACCACGTTGTTTGGGTACAAGTTGATGTATAACTCTTTGGTACCAGAAGCGTTGCACTTGCACAGCAACTCTAAGACTTCAGAGCGAGTGTAAAATCTATTTATGGTCGGCCTGCCATTGGAATTAATCAAAGAAATTTGTTGGATCCGAGGATTGATTTATAAAAATATATATGGGCCACAATTTGAGTATATTTGCATGATGCGGGACTGTCCACACTTTGGCATCTGGCGCTCGCGCATACATTGAGCCAAAGCTAGAAAGCGGCTTCATTTCATATTGCATTGATTGGTATCATGAGTAACTAGTACCTGGCCACAACGGCACAACCACAATTCACATGGTCAAAATAAGTGAACCATGAATGCGAATGAAGTCACCTACAGATACAATTAATCACGAAGAAACCAGAAGCTTGTCACAGAAACAACAATTTCCTTGTCTGTGGGGAATCCTTCAGACTTTTTTTTTTTTCGTCAACTTTGAAACTTGATTAATTCGTAACCAACTTGGCACCGTTATGAAAGTAAAACAAAACAAACAAATGAGGGTCTTACATAAATTCATATTTTTATGGATTAGGTGTAAAAGTTGTTTGATCACGTAACGCCGCGTGCAGCAGATCGTTTTCAAATATTTTAATTTAGGGAGTTGGTAATTGCTGGTCTGTATATGTCCAAGTAATTAAACAAATAAACGACCCATTGTCGGTTTTTATTTTCGGGGGTCAAGAACAGTAATTATGAAACAGCACATAAGTCACAATATTTAATAACTCTCACCTGCTAATCTACAAGCCAAGTCAAAAATTGTGTTGTCGTATATGAAAATCTGTTTTGTTTTATTATAGTGTTGGTACACCCCACTTAATTTGGTACCCCTGTTAACAATGTTGCAGTATTCTGCCAGGTTTTTGAGACATGGATGAGAATCATTACACCCTCCATGATATGCAAGTTTTACAGTTGGGAAGAGAAAATGAAGGTCATTTCTTTTTCTATTTGAAAAATACACAATGATTAAAATGAAAAGATCATTTACTTTTGGGATAGGTCGATAGTGCAGCACGTGTGGCATGGACAAACACCCAGACCACATCAAATAAGCATGAAGCAAAGACCTGGCGGCCACATGTCCCGTTGTTGCGCAAAGTAGAGAAGTTGGTATGATACAGTGATACACGGTATGGGACTAAGTATAGTCGAGCGGAGATATAACCCACGTTTGATAACAGGCGTGTGTATAATGGTCGCTTGGATGCAAATGGGGCGTGCATTATAACCAAGCCTAATCCAAGCGGACATTTTAAAAACGCATCACAACTCAGACGAGTAATATACCTCCGCTTCATTCGAAAAGTGAATTAAATGTTGGCCCGTTAATAAACGGACATTTAGCCTACGCTCGACCAAATTTGATTTTGGTCCCGAATCAAGACCAAATATGGTCTGATTTTCAGTTTTAATCTGGTATTTGATCTTTAGTACGTTTGACTGCGTCTCATCAATGAACCAAAAATTTGGTTTGGATCGTCCATTGTGGATGTTCTTATGGCTATATAATATACCTTTCTAGTCAGGATCTTCACCTCTTTCCTTGAAATTCGATTGTAAAATTTATCTGTTGATAAATTTGTTCTTAAATGGGAAAATTAAACATAGATAAAAGGTATTAAGGTGTCGTCTATCAAGATGAATGACGAATGTTCGTACATTTCTCGTTCGTCGGCGCTAAATGGCTGCTCGACGAGTAAAAACAAAATTAGTTTAGCAACCCTAATAAAAAATGCTCCGATTCTCATTTCCTATTTATCTTTGTTTTTGTCGTGAATTGGGCAAGAACAATTATACGTGCGCTACGGACGCACTATACAGCGTTAGATTGAGGTACCAAATATTACGGTCCATCCAATAGTGCTTTGTCTGCGAGTCGCAAGTTTTTTTTTTTTTTCTTTTTCAAGCGTACCTTTTCATTAATAGAAATTCAAGGATACAATGAATTTAAGATCGAAAATAAGAAAATACAAAGAAGTATACCGTAAAAGTACAATTCCGAGAAATCCAACATGACAAAGAGAAGGATTACCGATGTAGACCAAATACAAGTATGAACGAGAACCGAATAAATCGGAGGAGTGATGGTTTTTCTCCGAAATTAAATTCCAACCATTAAATTTGTTTTTCTTCTTAGAAAGATGTGCTCCAAAATTAGGAGCTTCCGTCGTCAAAAACAATGTTGATGAAGTTTCCGTCGCCGGATAATTCAAGGATGAAGATTTCAGTGAAGATTACGTCCCCCGGAGACAACAAAGATGATGATTTCGTCGTTAGAGAGCTTTGCTAGTGATCTATATACCCAATAAAAGATAAACCTCTATAGAAGAGAAGACAACACCATGATAAAACTTAAATCTAAGCTAAGAAAACAATAAAGATTGAAAGAACCTGCTCAGATCCAGCCCTAAACGGACCAGATCTGAGCGGGAAGATTTTTCCAGCGGTAGGTTTTGTTCTCCTGATAGAAGAGGTGTTAGAGATGAGAGAAGGTAGAGTCACAAGCTTCTAATACCAATACCTTGGGGTTTCTAACCGATGAGATTGTGATATACTCAGATTAATTGGGGTATAACTAATGAGACAAAACCTAAGTTATTGTGAAGTAAAACAGGATACCCCTTAACCATGTATTTCTAAATGGCTAAATTGCCCCTGCAATGATTAACACTAGTAGAAGAAGTTTTGGGGGGGGGGGGGGGATATATGACATGGCTGTCAAGTGGCCAAGTGAAAATGCGCAACTGTGGTGCATTATCAGTGGTTTGGCCAAAGTGTCAGATATGCGGAGTACATGTCTGAGTTGCAGCTAGACAATGGCATGTGCCAAACAGGGTTTGGACATGACCAAAGATGCGAGATTAGCATCAAGAGATGCTAAATGAGTTTGGCAAGTAAACTGTATGCATGAGGCGTGCAGGCATGCATGCAAGACTTGCATTGGCACACTTGCATCATTAGGAGAATGATGCTGAACAATGATTGTGCTACTTTGGCTGGCAGACACAATCATTATGCAACAAGGCTGGATGACATGTGCCGGGAACATGGCCTTGACGGTTTCGAGTTGGTTACACGGAAGTTGAATTTCTTTATGCATAACTGAAGGCTAGGACTTGTTTGTTTAGCTTTAGAGTGTGTTGGCGTCAGTTGGCACGGTTGGCTAACTGTCTGGCATAAAGTAAATCTGTAACTGCCTGACAGTTACTTGTACATAGCTTTTGTAAGGCTATATAAGCCTGATCTTGTGAAGGGATTGGGTAATCCGGAACAAGAAGAGTGTGTAACCCTAAGTGTGCAATAAATGAAAGGTTACGGCCTAGTTTAAAGCTAAGTGTTAGAGCAAAGCTCGGTCAACCTCGCATGCGTTGCTATCTCAAGCATGTTTGTCAATGTTAGTGATCAAAACTATAAGTCTTGATTTCTAGCCTACATAGCTAAGTCTCGGACTAGGATAGAGTGTAGTTGAGCTCAAGGACTTCATGGCGATTCATCATACAACGACGAATATCTATACAAGGAACCGTGGAACTTCATCAACAAAAAGGTATGTGGAGACTTGAACTTATCTATCACTCAAAAGTCTATCTCTTCTATCTCCTACTTCTTATGAGACAAAAGTCGTATGCTATATAGACTAGATCATACACATTTGACATTTCGAGCTGAGCATTCATTGCTTATCTTTTATCTCGAAATCCTATGTTGGTAAAGCGTTTCGCTTTGATCAAGTTTATATTCACCTAGTGATGAAAGTTGCAATCACTTTGAGAATTGCTCTGACGTGAATCGGTCTGTGAATAACGGCTACATAGCGTCCTCTGAGAATGTCTCAATGATTGAAATGAGAGTTTAGATTACATAACCATGTATTCCTTGAACCGAAGTTTTCGAACTTTGTTGATCAAGAGAAATCGGGAGGATTGTGGAATTGGCCTGCCAAGTCCGTGAACCCAGTCCGCAGACTCAGTCCGCGAACTGTCGGAAGTTCTCGACTGAGAATTTCTGCTGGGATTTTCGGAAACTCGTTTGTGTGTTTAGTCCGCGAACTGGCGGAAGTTCTCTTTCCGAGAATTTCTTCTGAGTTTGGAAAACTCAACCGATTAACTTAAGTCCGCGAACTTGTTTGTGAACTTAAGAGGTTATGATCTAAAGATGTGCTCTGAACATGAAACGTTAAATTACTAAGGAATTCTTTATGCGAATTGTGGCTATAATGTTCATGAGACGATTCAATCGAATCGAATCATCTTTGTTTCAATTGTGTCTTGTGTAGTTACATAAGATCTCATAGCAATTGAACAACTCTTTAACTAGTTCATTTGAGTCAATTGAACTAGTTATGGTGAAGAAGAACAAGGTTAATATGAAATGCTCATATGGTTAACCTTTTGGGTTACTATGTTGAACCAACATACACGTACACGTTTGGGCATGGTTTTCACGAACCCAGTAAACGTCTACCCAAGTGTGTGTGACAAGCTAAGTTTTCGATCTAACGGTTGAGAAATATTAGCTTGAATGTAAATCAGGTTTTCATCTAACAGTGAATAAGGATTGCTTTGTAACTAAGGAAAAAACCTGATTTGAAGGCTATATAAAGGAGACATCTAGCATTGTGCAAAACTAATCACCATACGTCTGTGTGCTACTAGTGCTCCCGCTAGAGTCGATCTCCATTAACCTTTGATTTTCTTCTCTAAAATCAGGTTAACGACTTAAAGACTTCATTGGGATTGTGAATCCAGAAAAATACTACTTTATCGTAGTTGTGTGATCTGATCTTGCATCTTCGATCGTATGAGTACAATCGATTGATTGGATTGAGATCGTGAGAGTTCTCCGATAGGCAAGATAAAGAAGTCACAAATATCTTCGTCTCACTGTTTGTGATTCCTCGACAATCCTCTTGTGTAGTAAGGAAGGATTGTAGAGAGGTGATTGATTAATCTAGGTTGTTCTTCGGGAATATAAGACCGGATTATCAATTGGTTCCTGTTCACCTTGATTTTATATCAAAAGACGGAACAAAACCTAGGGTTTATCTGTGGGAGACAGATTTATCCTTTGATAGACTTTTCTGTGTGAGACAGATTTGTTTATCTTCAATTCTGTGATTTTGGGTTACAACAACTCTTGGTTGTAGGTGAGATCAGCTAAGGGAATCAAGTGCGCAGTATCCTGCTGGGATCAGAGACGTAGGAGTACAACTGTACCTTGGATCGGTGGGAGACTGATTGGGGTTCAACTATAGTCCAGACCGAAGTTAGTTTGCAGTAGGCTAGTGTCTGTAGCGGCTTAATACAGTGTGTATTCGATCTGGACTAGGTCCTGGGGTTTTTCTGCATTTGCGGTTTCCTCGTTAACAAAATTTCTTGTGTCTGTGTTATTTCTTTTCCGCATTATATTTTATATAATTGAAATAATACAGGTTGTGTGTTTGTGTCAATTGGAAATCCAACCTTTCGGTGTTGATTGATATTGATTGATCCTTGGACATTGGTCTTTGGTACCGTCCAAGTATTCCTTGTATTTGATAAAGACTCGCTATTGTTTTTAGCTTGAGTAAAACTCAAATCAAGAGAGAGATATTAACTTCTTGAGATACTTTTATCTAGATTGAGTCTGACTGTCTAGTTGATTCTCTAGCAAAGTATTTCGGAGTTAGTCCATACAGATTGCTAAGCGAAATATTGGGTGGTGTTGTTAGAACCCCGCTTTTTCAATTGGTATTAGAGCAGGCAAACACGGTAAACCTAATAAGTTTGTGTTTGTTCGTTCCATATAAATTGCCCTATGGGAAATTTCTTTGGAAAACTTGCTCCTAGCATCTGTAACGCACGCCAGAATTCTTTGATAAAGATCTGTTTAAAGCGTTCGAAGGCGTTTTTAAATTCTTAGAAAAACTTAATTTTGTTAAGTCTAAGAATTTTTCTGGAAAGGGTGTTGGTCGTGTTAAAACTGTTAATACTGAACAACCCAGATATCGGAAATATCCTTCTTCTAGCCCGAACCAACGAATGATAGAAAGCTCCAGCTGCCCTGACTATCATCATTATTTTGATTATACTACAGGGACTGTTCACACCTATCAACCAGATGTGTCGCATGAGAATTCCTCTGGGCATTATGCCTCTTGGTAACAAGACTTGCTTTTCCCCATTTGTACATATCTTGATGTGGGGCAAGAAATGGCTTGAGTTGTGTACAATTGTGTTGTTGTTTGGTTAATTTTCTATTACCTCTGTTTTCTTCCACTTTTTGTTGGTTGTTTACCACTTATGTGGAAAGGGCTAAGATTTTTCCTTAAGTCTTGTGGATCACGGTTCGTGTACATCCCAATCCCATGAATGAGGAATATATATATGTTGGTGGTTCGTGAACCTTCTCTTTTCTCATCCTCCGTCCGCGTACGTGAACTAGGGTTTGTGCTTCTCCACCATTAAAGCTTCTTTGAAGAAATCAAAAGGAAGGGTGTTTGAGGTTCTCTTCAAGTAAGTAATCTCCTTTTGAGTATCTCTTTATGATGATTTCTAGAAGCATGAAAATGAGTTCTAAAAGCTCAAAATCCTCTAGCTTGAATCCACCTTGTGATCAAAATTCTCTTAGAATTAGGTTTGTGAATGATTCTTGTGCTAGAACTTTTGATAGGACTGCTTCCAAAGGTTTTATTCGAGAAAAGAAATTGGAAACCTTTAGTGGATATGAAGAGGATTTAGCTTGCTTCAAAAAGTTCAATCTTGGGAATATCTTTACTGGCCTCGGTGAAGGTTTTGATTCTCTAACAAGGATTTTCTATGCCAACATTCATGATGTTGATTTTAAGAAGATGGAATTCAAATCCATGATAAATAGAGAAAGATTTCTTGTTAATAGAGAGTTAATTTCAAGGGTCACCAAAATACCGTTGGGCAACGTACGGTTACCTAGACCAAGTGATGAACACCCTTCATATGATGATATCTCTATTGGACTTTGTGGAAAGAAGTTTGTTTGGAGTCAAGGAAAGTTTCATACTAATGATCTTAGTATTGCTTTAATGGCGTTTGGAAATCTCGCTATCTCTAACCTTTGTCCCTCCACAATTGAGAATTCTTGGTGGAGTTATGAGTTTGCAGAATTGGTCTTCTTCCTTGCATCCGATAATATAGATCTTGATATTTGTGGCTTTATCATCTTTCAAATGATGACGATGACTTCTCACATTAAGATGTTAGGATATCCTTGTTTGATTAGCCAAATTTTCCGTGATCGTGGACTTGATTTTATTGGAAATTCTCTTGGGGTTCCCAAACTTGTTCGTCCATGTACTTTTCGGCGTATAAGGGAAAATGTTCGCAAGCGACAAAGAGGTACTTCTCTTGATGTTGAAGACCCTACCACCTTGAGGATTATTCAAAAAGTTTACAAGGGTGTGTGCAAGAGTAAAGTGCTTAAAAGATCAAGTGTCGTTAATTGGAACCAAGTGTTCCGAGCTCAAGGAAGAGTTGGATTCAATTCAAGCTACTTGGAAATTGTCCGATGATGAAGGTGATGAGTAATGCATCTTCTTATTTGCCTAGTATGTCTTCTTTTTGGATTAGTTGGAAGAATAACTAGTGCTTTGAATAGCGATGAATACACATAGATATTTTTGTTTTCATCTTCTTATGTTATTTTTTAGGTTTATTGGTATTAAATTCTAAAAATATTTGGAGGATGATGTTTATTGCAGTATTTTAATGGTTTTTGATATTGCAATATTTGTATGGGATATGTATTTTTTACGTCCGTGAACTTGAAGGTCCCATATTGCAGTCAAAAGTAAAGTCGTTCATGAATTGGTATTCGTATTGATGAAAAAACGAATGGACTTTTGACATATACAAAAGTTATGCCTATGCAGTCATGTATTTGATGGAAAATAGGATAAAATCTTTTGTTCAACAAGGATAAAGTCTATTATGTCATTATGATGGAAAATAGAATAGATCCTTGTATGTTATCCACGGTATTGATCTTCATTGATCCATTTTATTATGTTTTACCGTGAAGGATCCATTGTGTGTCTTATGTTGAGCACCTTACAACTAAGTCGATTTACCTTGGCTTTGTTGGTTGTTCCATAATATGCTATATGTCGAGCATTAGGAACTAAATTATCAACTAGTTTGGTTATTTAGTTAGTACTCCATAAGTCTTCTTTCTTATGTTAAGTACATGTACGGTTAAGGTTGTCATATTCTATGATGAACTTAGTCGGGGTTTCATAAGTTATCTTATGTTGAGCCCAAAATAATTAAATTGATTACTTCGGTGATTAGTTTGGTTGTTTGTATTCCAATTAGATTAATTATAGGTTCTCTTGTACTTAATCTAGTTGAGTTTTCATATATTCCACAAGTTCTTGTGTTGAGTATATGAAAGGCTACACTATCATGTTCTTTGGTTAATGTAGTCACATATTCCGTAAGGTTTTCCTTATGTTGAGTATTTGAACAGTTAAGTTAATCATCTCCGTGTGATTGACTTAGTCGTAACTCCGTGAGTTTACTTATGTTGAGCACTTTCAATTAAATTGATCACTTTTGTGGTTTGATTTAGTTTCGTATTCCAACTGAATTAATCATGGGTTTACTTGTGGTTAATTTGGTTGAGCTTTGGATATAGAAAATCATTCCTATGGTTTTTGGTGTCCAATAAAAAACCCTTCTTTTCTTTTGAAATTAAGGTCGCTCTTGTTGTTCTCTCGGGAATGACATCAAATGGGAGAGAGTTCTTTTGAACTTGTGCTTAATGGTAATGTGCGGATGTGGAATTTTATAGGGGTTATCTTGTATCTTAAAACTCCTTGATGAATGATGTTAGCTTCGCCTATTAGATTGCATCTAAATTAAGTTGGTATGTATTTTTCTTTTGGTCATGAAATGTCTCTTGTGGAAATTTCATTATGATCCCATTCTTGTACCTTTGCCAATTTTATTGACAAAAAGGGGGAGAAATATTGTAGTTCACATTAAAAATACATATGGTTTTCGGACCATTGTGTAAAGGGGAGTGGTTTCCATGATCGAGATGGAGTATTGACTAAGGGGGAGTGATACATATCACCGTAGTATTATTGTTAAAGTCTTGATACAATTGGAATTTGATGTTATATAATAATACTATGACACTGTATAATAATGATCGAAAATCTCGATTTCTCTCATTGTTATAGCTACGGATCTTCAACAACGATGGTGCTAAACTTACAACCTTTGAGATCATTGGAGTACTTGGAAGGACGAAGATTTCAAGGAACGTTGAAGATTAGACTATGGAATAGGAGCCACTAAATTTATCTTTTTTGTATTCCATATGTATTAATAATTTTGTCACTAAAATTGACAAAGGGGGAGATTTTTAGAGCATAGCTCGGTCAACCTCGCATGCATTGCTATCTCAAGCATGTTTGTCAATGTTAGTGATCAAAACTATAAGTCTTGATTTCTAGCCTACATAGTTAAGTCTCGGATTAGGATAGAAAAGTGTAGTTGAGCTCGAGGAATTCATGGAGATTCATCGTACAACGACGAAGATCTATACAAGGAACCGCGGAACTTCATCAACAAAAAGGTATGTGGAGACTTGAACTTATCTATCACTCAAAAGTCTATCTCTTCTATCTCCTACTTCTTATGAGACAAAAATCGTATGCTATATAGACTAGATCATACACATTTGACATTTCGAGCTGAGCATTCATTGCTTATCTTTTATCTCGAAATCGTGTGTAGGTAAAGCGTTTCGCTTTGATCAAGTTTATCTTCACCTAGTGACGAAAGTAATGAAAAGTTTCAATCACTTTGAGAATTGCTCTGACGTGAATCGGTCTGTGAATAACGGCTACATAGCGTCCTCTGAGAATGTCTCAATGATTCAAATGAGAGTTTAGATTACATAATCATGTATTCCTTGAACTGAAGTTTTTGAACTTTGTTGATCAAGAGAAATTGGGAGGATTGTGGAATTGGCCTGACAAGTCCGTGAACCCAGTCCGCAGACTCATTCCGCGAACTGTCGGAAGTTCTCGACTGAGAATTTCTGCTGGGATTTTCGGAAACTCGTTTGTGTGTTTAGTCTGCGAACTGGCAGAAGTTCTCTTTCCGAGAATTTCTGCTGAGTTTGGAAAACTCAACCGATTAACTTAAGTCCGCGAACTTGTTTGTGAACTTAAGAGGTTATGATCTAAAGATGTGCTCTAAACATGAAACATTAAATTACTAAGGAATGCTTTATGCGAACCGTGTCTATAATTTTCATGAGCCGATTCAATCGAATCGAATCATCTTTGTTTCAATTGTGTCTTGTGTAGTTACATAAGATCTCATAGCAATTGAACAACTCTCTAACTAGTTCATTTGAGTCAATTGAACTAGTTATGGTGAAGAAGAACAAGGTTAATATGAAATTCTCATATGGTTAACCTTTTGGGTTACTATGTTGAACCAACATACACGTACACGTTTGGGAATGGTTTTCACGAACCCAGTAAACGTCTATCCAAGTGTGTGTGACAAGCTAAGTTTTCGATCTAACGGTTGAGAAATATTAGCTTGAATCTAAATCAGGTTTTCATCTAACTGTGAATAAGGATTGATTTGTAACTAAGGCAAAACCCTGATTTGAAGGGCTATATAAAGGTGACATCTAGCATTGTGAAAAACTAATCCCCACACGTCTGTGTGCTACTAGTGCTGCCGCTAGAGTCGATCTCCATTAACTTTTGATTTTCTTCTCTAAAATCAGGTTAACGACTTAAAGATTTCATTGGGATTGTGAATCCAGACCGTTACTACTTTATCTTAGTTGTGTGATCTGATCTTGCATCTCATATCGTACGAGTACAGTCGATTGATTGTCTTGAGATCGTGAGAGTTCTCTGATAGGCAAGATAAAGAAGTCACAAACATCTTCGTCTCACTGTTTGTGATTCCTCGACAATCCGCTTGTGTAGTCAGGAAGGATTGTAGAGAGGTGATTAATTAATCTAGGCTGTTCTTCGGGAATATAAGACCGGATTATCATTTGGTTCCTGTTCACCTTGATTTTATATCAAAAGACGTAACAAAACCTAGGGTTTATCTGTGGGAGACAGATTTATCCTTTAATAGACTTTTCTGTATGAGACAGATCTGTTTATTACCAAGTCTGTGATTTTGTGTTACAGCAACTCTTGGTTGTGGGTGAGATCAGTTAAGGGAATCAAGTGCGTAGTATCTTGATGGGATCAGAGGTGTAGGAGTACAACTGTACCTTGGATCGGTGGGAGACTGATTGGGGTTCAACTATAGTTCAGTCCGAAGTTAGTTTGCAATAGGCTAGTGTCTGTAGCGGCTTAATACAGTGTGTATTCAATCTGGACTAGGTCCCGGGGTTTTTATGCATTTGCGGTTTCCTCGTTAACAAAATTTCTGGTGTCTGTGTTATTTCTTTTCCGCATTATATTTTATATAATTGAAATAATATAGGTTTTGCATTCGTGATCATCAATTGGAAAACCAACCTTTGGTTGTTGATTGATATTGATTGATCCTTGGACATTGGTCTTTGGTACCGTCCAAGTATTCCTTGTATTTGATAAAGACTCGCTATTGTTTTTAGCATGAGTAAAAATCAAATCAAGAGAGAGATATTAACTCCTTGAGTACTTTTATCTAGATTGAGTCTGACTGTCTAGTTGGTTCTCTAGCAAAGTATTTCGGAGTTAGTCCATACAGATTGCTAAGCTAAATATTGGGTGGTGTTGTTAGACCCCCGCTTTTTCAATAAGTTCTGTTGGTGCATTAATCCCTTTGTTTTGGCTTACGTTTATTCATCAAGCGAAGTGTGTGTATTTGGTTGAAGGCTTGGAAGATTTTTGAACATAACCTCTATTTAGTATGGGTTGTATAGAGAATTAGTCAAGAAGTTGAAGTATTGGCTAAGTGTGAGTTGGCAGAAATAGTGATGTGGAGCATAGTTACCATTGTCAGAGTTGGTTTTGCATTTGGGTGTTGCGAACCTGTGACAATTCGGGTATCAGAGCCCTGTTTAAGGGTCTCTCTGTTCACATTGAGATATAGAAGGTTGATTGAGTTCACTGCTTTCTTGAAGTTTGTCGAGAATTGCATTTGAAGTAAAGGATCCACACTGAGAGTTTAAGGCATGGGAAAGTCAAGTCGAAGATCACGCCAAAAGTTCACATTGAGGATATGTGATCGTTATATTCCACAATCTGCAAGCAATAACCATACGCGAAGGATGGCCTCAGAACAACTTGATGAGGGTGACGCTGCAAGTGCTGATAAGAAACATCACGATGCTGGGAAGGCTCGGCATGATGTTGGAAGGGGCCAACATCGCAACATCGGTCGTTTGCTAGGGAGCAAAGCACACACAAAGAATAAGATGTCTTTTGGACTGATGTACATTGATGTGAAGATCAATGGAGAGTAGGTATTAGTGATGGCTGATACTGGTTCTACGAAGTATTTCATTCATCCAAACGTGGGCACAGCATTGAACTTAACAGTTACTAGCGCGGCTAGTACCATCAAAACTGTTAAAGTAGAACCACAAGCCAGTCGAGGGAAAGTTCGCAATGCAGATGTGCAAGTTGGAGAACGGAAAGGAAAACTAGATTTTCTAGTAATGTTCATGGATGATTATGACCTGATTTTGGGCATGGATTTCTTTTGCGCGGCGAAGGTGTCTCCATTACCTCATAGAAGTGGGATATTTATACATCACCCTAAATACCCATGTTTTGTCCCTATGGTGAGACAAAGTGAACCAGGCAAGATACTTAAGCCATATTTGTCTGCGATTTAGGTGAAAGAAGGTATACGCCAGGGCTTGACTACTTTCCTAGGGGTGTTGGTTGAGATCAAACCCAGGAAAGGTAGTAGAAGTTGAGGATGGAATAGTTGAGGTCTTAGAAGAGTTTGCAGACACGATGCCTGCAGAACTGCCTAAGACACTACCACCTCGGCGTAGGATCGATCATATGATTGAGTTGGTGCCAGGGGTGAGGCCGCCTGCACAAGCACCATATCGTATGTTACCACTATAACTTGAGGAGATGTGCAAGCAGATTTCTGAACTGCTGGAGGCAGGTTACATACAACCATCTAAAGCTCCATTTGGTGCTCCGGTTCTGTTCCAAAAGAAGCAAGATGGCTCGCTTCGTATGTGTGTAGACTATAGGGCTTTGAACAAGCTAACTGTGAAAAACAAGTACCCAATTCCGCTAGTGGCAGACTTGTTTGACAGATTAGCTAAGGCCAAGTTTTTCACCAAGTTGGATTTGCGCTCAGGTTATTACCAAGTGCGCATAGCAGAAGGAGATGAACCAAAGACTGCAATGGTAACAAGGTATGGCTCATTTGAGTACCGTGTAATGCCATTCGGCTTGACGAACACTCCAAAAACATTTTGCAACCTGATGAATGATGGGTTTGCTTAGTACATTGACCGTTTTGTAGTGGTATACTTGTATGACATAGTCATTTACAGTGAGACTTTGGAAGAGCATGTGATGCATCTTTGCAAAGTGTTTGCAAAGCTTAGATAAGCAAGTTTGTATGTGAAAAAGGAAAAGTGTGAGTTTTCCCATACCATAATTACTTTCCTTAGTCATGTGATATCGTAGGGGTGCGTGCATATGGACCAGAAAAAGGTAGAGGCCATTATGGATTGCCCTGAGCCAAAGAAGCTTGGAGAGCTTTGTTCTTTCTTGGGTTTATCTAACTATTACAGGCGCTTCATAGTTGGTTATTCAAAAAAAGTATCCCCATTGACAGACTTGTTGAGGAAGGACAAATCACGGACATGGACTGACGAGTGTCAGCGGTCATTAGATGCATTGAAGGAAGCGGTCTCGATAGAACCAGTTCTTCTCTTGCCTAGCTTCGATATACCATTTGAAGTGCACACTGATGCTTCAGACAGGGCTCTAGGGGGAGTCTTGGTGCAAGATGTCCATCCAGTGGCTTAAGAGAGTCGTAAGCTTAATGGTGCTGGAGGGAGATACACTGTGCATGAGAAAGAGATGTTGGCAGTGATACATTGCCTAAGAACATGGCGCCATTATTTTTTGGGAACTTTTTTCATCATAAGGACGGATAATATGGTCATTACGTTCTTTTCCATCCAGAAGAAACTAGCTCCAAAACAAGCAAGGTGGCTTGACTTTTTGAGCGAATTCGAATAAAAGTTCGAGCATAATCCAGGAAGGCTTAATTATGTGCCAGATGCGTTAAGAAGAAAGTTGGTGGAAGAATATGTTGCGACACTGACCACGATTGAGGCAGAGTTGTTGCCTCGAATCAAAGAAGAGACGAAGAATGATCAGGCATGTGTGCGCCTGACTAAGAAGATCAATGATGGGATCGTTCGTCGATATTGGCTAGATGACGGGGTCATTTACGCCAAAGGAGGAAAAATTTATGTACTTAATTCAGGTGGACTGAGAAGAGAACTCTTACGAGAGACGCATGATTCCATTTGGGATATTCATCCAGGCATGAAACGAACGCATGCTTTGATAGCTCGTTCCTATTACTGGCCTAAGATGGGAGAAGATGTTGAGTTGTATGTGAAGACATGCTTAGTGTGTCAACTGGATAAGACGGAAAGTACAAACGTAACAGGATTTCTACAACCTTTGCCATTTCCATACAAGCCATGGCAGTGCTTGTCGATGGACTTTATTAACGGGCTGCGAAAGGTGCAAGGCTTTAGCTCGATAATGGTCGTCGTTGATCGCTTTTCAAAGTATGCTACATTCATTCCATGTCCCCATTCTTGTAATGCAGACGTTGCAGTGGATATGTTCTTCAAGAATGTAGTGAAGTATTGGGGACTTCCTCGAGATATTGTGAGTGATAGGGACTCACGGTTTACAGGTAGGTTTTGGACCGCCTTGTTTGGAATGCTTGGATACGACCCAATTTTGTTGCAATTTGCACAAGAGTTCATCAACAGAGTTGAGTCCTTTCGATTTAGCGACATGCCAGCAACCATTAACCCCTCATGAGGTGCCAAAGGCTAAGAAGCAAGGTTCCTGTCCAGCAGCTTATCGTTATGCAAGGTCAAAAACGGAGATGACTGAGCAGGCGCCTGATAATTAATCCAAGGCGCATAGACGAATGAAGAAGTATGCTGATTTGCATCGCAGAGATGTGGAATTTGAGGTGGGAGAGATGGTGCTGCTAAAGCTAACGCCCCAAATTTGGAAGAAGATTTCTAGCAAGACAGTGCATAGAGGCCTAATTCTAAGATATGATGGTACCTTTAAAGTGATAAAAAGAGTTGGTGAGGTGGCTTACAGACTTGAGTTTCCGGAAAGGTTGAAAGTGCACCCCACTTTTCATGTCAGCTTCTTAAAGAAGTACCATCCTGATTTGCTGGACACTTCGAGACAACAAGAGAAGCGTGCACCACCAGCAACCAGATCACAATTCTACAGGCAAGTTGAGGAAATACTTGATGATCGAGTTATGGGGCAAAGTAAGAAGAATAAGAGAACTTATTTTCTGATTAAGTGGCAAGGATTTACAGACTCCGAAGCTTCTTGGGATAAGGATACTACATCGTGGCAATTTGAAGAACAAATTTAAGCTTACCTACAACAAAAAGAATCGACGAGGGCATCGAGTTCAGCTGGTGGGGGAGGTCTATGACATGGCTGTCAAGTGGCCAAGTGAAAATGCGCAACTGTGGTGCATTATCAGTGGCTTGGCCAAAGTGTCGATATGCGGAGTGCATGTCTGAGTTGTAGCTAGACAATGGCATGTGCCAAACAGGGTTTGGACATGGCCAAAGATGCGAGATTAGCATCAAGAGATGCCAAATGAGTTTAGCAAGTAAACTGTATGCATGAGGCGTGCAGGCATGCAAGCAAGACTTGCATTGTCACACTTGCATCATTAGGAGAATGATGCTCAGCAATGATTGCGCTACTTTGGCTGGAAGACGCAATCATTAATGCAACAAGGCTGAATGACATGTGTCGGGCACATGGCCTTGACGGTTTCGAGCTGGCCATGGAACTTGAGTTGTTTTATGCATAACTGAAGGCTAGGACTTGTTTGTTTAGCTTTAGAGTATGTTGGCGTCAATTGGCACGGTTGGATGACTGCCTACCATAAAGTAAATCTGTAACTGCCTGACAGTTACTTGTACATAGATTTTGTAAGGCTATATAAGCCTGATCTTGTGAAGGGATTGGGTAATCCGGAACAAGATTGTATAACCCTAACTGTGCAATAAATAAAAGTCTACGACCTAGTTTAAAGCTAAGTTCCGTTAGTGCATTAATCCCTTTGTTTTGGCTTACGTTTATGCATCAAACGGAGTATGTGTATTTGGTTGAAGGCTTGGAAGATTTGTGAACAGAACCTCTATTTAGTATGGGTTGAATAGAGAATTAGTCAAGAAGTTGAAGTATTGGCTAAGTGCGAGTTGGTTGAAATTGTGCTGTGGAGCATAGTTGCCATTGTCAGAGTTGGTTTTTCATTTGGGTGTTGCGAACCTGTGACAGGGGGGGGGGGGAGTTAGGGTTTTTGAGAAATTTGTGATATGAGTGAGATGAGTTATTCTAATCCTGATTTTGAAGTGGGGGAGTCTTCTAATTTTCCTCTTACAGATGAGTACTTGTATGATGATCTACCAAATCATGATCAAATGGATTATATGCATGATCATCACTTTTATTTTCCTCAAACTCAAGATAGATATGGAATTCATAAATGTCTTGAGCCAAACGTGGAATCTAATGACCAAGAAGAAGAAAAGGGAGCTGCAAGTAATCAGGTACACAACTTATGTGGTGAAGATTGTGATTTTTCCATGCAAAATGATGGATTTTTTTTCACTTTTGCTGCCCAGTATTGGCAAGGTCGACGATGGTCGAACCATGCCGACTATAAGAGTCGGCATGGTCTTCATTACCAAATGCAACGACTTTTCACGAGCAGTATTTTAATCGGCATGGTCATAAGTAAGAACCCTGCAGACGTTATGAATTTAGCAGCTTAGTATACTGGGTTGTGAAACATGCTTAAGCCGACATTGTTTTGAATATGTCGACTATAGTTTGGTCGGCATTGTTGTATGCTTCGACCCTGCTGGATGTAGTTTGGTTATTGTTGTTTTATATATCGACCTTGCCGATTATTGTAGTATATACCAACTAACTTTTGATGTTTTGTAGATTGCATTGGTATCGATGATGGATCAGCTTCAAGCTCACAGTGTTAGGGGTCCTGATATTTCCACACATTATGCTAATGATTTGGAATGGAAGGAAGAAGACGAAGCGGTCAATTGGGTTGTTGAGAAAGCAAAAGAGAAGATGTTCCTTCTAGTGAAAAACACCCAACAAAGAGATACGCGGTTTGAAATGGTTTGCGAGTGTAGTGGATTGGACATAAGTCACAAGAGAAAGGGTTATGTGTATGATAAGAAGACGACTAGGATGTACAAGACCAAGTCAAAGAAGTGTGGATGCCAATTCAAGATTATTTTTTGGAGGAACATGTGGAGAATGAATAGAGTTGATGTTGGTTGGCATAACCATAAAGATCCACTAAGTCTTGTTGGACACTCCCAAGTTGCCAAGTTGAAACTGCACGAGTTCGAACAAGTAAGAACAAGTTGGGGAATTAAACCAAGTAAGCTCCTTAGTAAGTTCAGGAGGGATGACCCGCATAACCTTTCTTCATTGTCTACAATTTATGCGGCCAAAGCAAATATAAAAAGAATTGAATGGGATGGAAGAAAAGTAATGGAAGAATCACAATGGTTGCCCCACAAATACAACTATACTGTGAGACACCATGAGTCATCGAAAGGGAGGGTGGATCTTATTTTTCTTGCGCATCCCGATATGATTCAACTAGCCCGACGCTTCTACCAAGTGTTGTTCATAGATTGTACTTATAAGACGAATAGGTACAACATGCCTTTGTTAAACATTGTTGGACAAACCTCGGACAAGCAATCATTCACGGTGGCATAGTGTTTTATGGATCGTGAGAAGGATGATAACTATATTTGGGCATTGGAAACTTTGAAGCTTCTCTACCACGAAAACGAGACTCCCGGAGTTGTAGTGACCGACAATGATCAAGCAATGATGAACGCCGTGAGGATAGTTTTTCCCAAGGAAATTTTTTTACTTTGCACGTGGCACATACAATGCAATCTTAGAAAGAATTGTAAGAGTCATATCTAAAAGCCAAAAGGCAAAGAAAGGTAATAAACGTGAAAAAGAGGAAGATGAACGTCTAAGAACTCTGTTGCATTGTTTGGACAAAGGATATGTTATATGTTTTCCTTTGGGAACCTAATAATACACAAATAAAAGATATGAAAACAAACAACAATGTTGAACATACGATATTGGTCGGTACATTCATGAATTTGAATAACAATTTTCATCTCTCTCCCACACTTTATGGGTATGGGGAAACATGATTTTAGTCAGTTATTAGTCGACATGGTCGATAATATAGAACCCAAACGACTAATACTAAGTAGGCATGGTTGTATTCATCTACAAAACCGACTAATATATAGTCGACATGGTACTATTCATATAAGATGCCGACTATTAACAAAATTGAACTCAGGAAAATCAAGTTTTTGTGACATAAAGTCATGACGGTACAAGTCTACAAAGATGATGACTAAAGAAAAGTCTGCATGATCCTATTCATATGAGATAACGACTATTAACAAAATTGAACTCAGTAAAATCAAGTTTCCGTGACATAAAGTCGTGAAGGTACAAGTCTAAGAAGATGATGACTAAAGAGAAGTCGACATGGTTGGTTATTGATTACCCTTTCGGCCCTGGTTAATGTTTCACAGTCGCCATGGAAATTATAAAAAGTTGGCATGTTATTCATGTTACGACCCTGCCAACTACCACTTACATCCTAAGGCCGGCATCTTATTTTTAAAGAACCCTGCCGACCAAAGACCCTGAAAATCATCATTTTCGATTTCTAACCTAGTATAACAATCAAAATACACAACACGAGAATGATTTTGAGTTTAGATATCACTTACAGTCTTCTTTTCGCCGGTAGAGGGTTCTTTTCAACATTATCAGGGATTGGATATTTGGGTTCAGGGATTTCACTGGTTCCAACTTTTCCTTTACCTTTTCTCCCATATTAGGATCTTCTGATATTACCTGCTGAATCTGTATTGCGGCTTGATCGTTTAGATTCAACCATTTTTGTGGAAAATCAAAGTTGAAAATTTTGCAGATAGGTTGATGGAAGAAGATTAAGAGAAAGTGAAGAGAAGATTAAGAGTTGTTTTAGTTTTTAATTTTAGGGCTAACCGATTTAAAATAGGGTTTAGTTTTTAAGTTTAATTAGTTAAGGGTATTAAAGTAAACTCACCCATATTTTACCTTCCCTTAGTCAGGGCACTAGGTCCATTTAAATTTGGGTATACCCCAGTCTCGCCAGGTTCTTTTAGGTATGCATACTTTCTATTTTTCTTTTTTTTTTTTTTTTTGGCAAGAAATCCGGTTAATTTTCCTTATTTCTGCTGATGCCCCGACATGTTAAAACATTTTTATTTTATTTTTGATGAAAAAAACTTGTATTACTTTTTTTTTTCGATTCGAAAACACCATATATTAGACAAACTTAATTTACATAACTTAAGCTGATAGATTTTTGATCATCCCCAATAATCTTCTTGAATTTATCTGGGATGTTACAAGAGTATTCAAAAGTAGATCTATCAGCTATAGAGGTTTTAGCTATTACATGTGCAACATTATTAGCTGTTCTCTTAACATGACTTAGAGTAATACCAGAAAAGCAAGAAATAGTGGACACTATCTGTCGTATGTCTTCTATAATGCCCAGATTGTTCCATTGGACTGACGAATTCTTCTGATTGATTGAGTTAATAACATTCAAACTAATCCCTTCCAAAATAACTTGATGAAATTGACAGTCTCTAGCCCACATTAAAGCTTCTTTGATGTGTAGACATTCAACATTTTCTGGATCTATTCCTCCATTGAAGTATTTCCCTCTGATGCCCCTGCAAATTCCTGTTGAATCGCGTATGATTAGTCCAATATCAAATTCAGAAGTATCATAAACGAAAGCAGCATCAACATTGATTTTTAAGACTCCCATAGGAGGTGGAGACCATAGCTGTACTTGCTTTTGAATTCTCACCGGAGCAGCAGTTATACAGTGGTTTATCATAAAATTAATAGAGCTTATTGTGAAGAATATATTTTGATTTTTGTTCTCAAAAACCTTAGAACATCTATTCTTCCAGATAAACCAAGCAGTTGTCATCAATGTAATGACCCAGTTATTCCACTCATGCTTATGACAATCAGAAGATTGGTGAAACCAACTTGATATCCAGTCACTAACATCAATATTTTGACTTTCTACTGTAGCAATGTTTACATTCATCGCAATCCATATGGATTTAGAATGATCGCATTGTATGAGCAGATGCTGAAGAGTCTCATTTACTTGATAACATCTTGGACAAATAGGATCTACCTCATATTTATATCTATTTAAATTAACTCTAGTGGGGACTATCCTCCTAATACACTTCCATATGAATCACTTACTTTGTGGGGGACTTGCATCTTCCATAATTTGGCCCAGCTAATATTTGCAGAATTTGTAGTGATAGAACCTAAACTAGGAGAAGCATTAGATAAATCTCTATGTGTATCTCTAACAGAAAATTCCCCATTTCTACTAGGCTCCCATATTAGTTTATTTGTTCCACACTGAGTAACATACATTTTTAGTATTAACAGAGCAATATCATCTGGGAATAAGTCCTTGAAAAGATGTTCATTCCATCTCCTTGGGTTATGTAGCATTAGGTCAGAAACATATACTATTCTTGCAGGTTCTCTGAAAGAGTGTTTTGGCGTAGGAGGCGAGTTTAGACCTATTACCCACTTGCCATATCAAACAAGGATTTTTTCTCCATCTCTAACAGCCCATCTATGAAATTGTTTCACATAATGAAGACCTAGCTCTAAACCTTTCCAAATCCATGAGGAGTTGTAAGGAGAATCTTGAAGATGCAAGAAACTACAATGAGGGGAATATTTATCTTTCATCATCTTCACCCACTGGGTATCTTCTTCAGTACACAATCTTCATGCAAGCTTAATTAAAAGAGCAATGTTAAATCTTTCTGGATTTCTGAAGCCTAACCCTCCCTCGATCATAGAAGAACACAGTGAATTCCAATCCACTAAATTTACTCCTCTACTTGTCTTATAACCCCACAAAAATTTCCTTTGTGCTGCATCTAGTTTATCAATAACAGTTTTAGGAATTTTGAAACTACTCATGTAATGAGTTGGAATCGAGTTGAGAACAGACTTCACTAAAGTTGTTCTGGCAGCTTGATTCAGAGTTTTAGAAATCCATTCTTGAAATCTATTATCATAAGAATCTTGAATAGATTTGAAGGAATTAGATTTTGAGGTCCCTAAAAGAATTGGGAGACCTAAATATTTATCAGAAGAACTTAGCTGTTTAACTCCTAAAGTTGTTCTGGTATTTATTTTTTCTTCATCAGACAGATCACCTGTAATAAATGCTGATGATTTTGAGAAATTTATTAGTTGACCTGACAGGCCACAAAACTTCTGCAAGCAGCACTGAATTTGATGTATGCTATCATTATCCGCATGGAAAAACAAGATGCAATCATCGGCAAATAACAAATGATTGATGGGAGTTGATTTTTTAGTAACTTGAATACCATGGATTAAATTCAGCGATTCCGCATGCATCAGAGACCTAGTTAGATACTCCATAGAGATTATAAATAGGTAAGGTGAAAGAGGATTCCCCTGCCTTAGCCCACGAGAAGGAGTATACGGCTGACTAATTCCACCATTTAGTCTAATTGAGATGGTTGTAGTCGAAATGCATTGAGAAATTAAACTCCTCCAGTATTCACAGAAACCCAAAGAAGCTAACATTTTATCAATGAATGACCACTCCATTCTGTCGAAAGCTTTCGACATATCTAATTTGAGAGCTACCAAACCTTGTTTTTTTCTTTGACTTCTTCATAGTATGTACCAATTCATGAGCCATGACTATATTGTCATTAATGTATCTCTTGGGTACATATGCTGCTTGAGTTGGTGAAATTATGTTACCCATTAATGGTTTCATCCTTGTAACCAAAAGCTTAGAGATTATTTTATAAATTATATTACATAATTCAATGGGCCTGTAATCACTTGGAGTGGTCAGATGTTGTGATTTGGGAATCAAACAAGTGACTGTGTGATTAATATTAGACGGCAAAGATTTTGTAATGAAGAAATTTTGCACTAATTTGACAACATCACTTCCCACAGTAGCCCATTGAGTCTGAAAGAAGCCTGCCGGAAATCCATCAGAACCAGGAGAGTTCCAACTAGGAACACTTTGAACCACAAAGTATATTTCCTCTTCAAATGGAATTGAGGTTAATCTAATATTATCCTCTGTACTAATGATTGGAGTATTTATGTCAAAAGAGTCTTCATGAAATTGAGGGTTTGAGGATTGAGCAATGCTACCAAAATGTTTGATAAGAAGCTGTACTAAATCCTTGTGAGAATGAAACCATTGTCCTAGATCATTTCTAAGGGCTGATATTCGATTTCTAGTTTTTCTTCTGTTGGCAAGAAAAAACTTGTATTACTTAAACACTGTCATGCTCGATAAAATTTAACAAAAATGGTGGAGGAACCCCACAAGTTAAAACATTCTTTGCCAAGATGATTGTGGTTATTTATCGGTGTTTACTTGCTCGCCTTTTTTGAGAAAATTTTTGATGGGGGTGTTTTTTGAAGGGGACATGGGGGACAAATGATATGTTGACACATGTCTTTGATATTAATGAATTCTAATTCCAAAATACCAATACCAATTAAGAAAACACATTTTCTCTTCAAAAATACACTTCTTTTATATTTCTGGAAACATAATTCATTAATTTTAAAGACATGTGTCAACATATCATTTGTCCCCCATGCCCCTTTCAAAAAGCGCCCCCGTCAAAAAAATTCTCGCATTTTTTTGTGGATGTGCATTGTTGTTTGTTCTTGGTTGTCATGTTTTTTTCTTCTAAATGGGTGTGTGTTTTTCTTTTGAAGCATGCATTTTATTAAAAAAGATTAGGTTACAACTTGACGCGGGTATATGGTACCCACGAAGTCATGGTAAACAATTTGACTGCGAAAAGCCGGGATTGCCTGGTCCCAAATTCTGGTCGAGAAATTTTCCATTTGACTTCCATCTAAACGGGTGTTCCTAGACTCACTTGCCGGGTCCTTGGCACGTTATTCAGACTAATCAGATATCGACTAGGACGTACATTTTAGGTGGGAGCACTTGAGACCAAAAAGATAATTGAAATGCACTTTTTCTCCGAATAAAAAAAACTAGGTTCATCCTATTTCCTTCATATCCCGCCCCGAACCTAATTAACGGCGCCAAACACTAATCCAGTTTTCTCAATGACTTTCAGTTTTCTCAATGACTTTCTTTTTCAGAAAATGGGTTATATATCCAAAATGACATTTTTTCTGGGTCAAATGGACGGGTAAAAATTCGGTCTGGGTCATATGGACATAGCATCTTTTTAATGGGAACAGACTAAATTACCCTTACCATTCTTCTCCCTCTTTAGATAATATCGATCTCCCTCTCCACGGTCTCTGCTGTTTCCATAACTTTCTTCTTCTGCTCTCGATCTTCTCTTTCTCCACCACCACCATCATCAACTATAACCACATCTACCACCACCACCATCGATAATAACTACAACCACCACCACCATCATCTACAACCAACACCACCACCTTCCTCCACCACCACAAACCATCAACATCATCGTCAACATTGATATCACCACCACCACAAAACACCGGTAACCCTAATTAAATGGAGAGTTCTCAAATTCATTCAAAACAAAATTAGGGTTTTCTATTCCATCAATTTCACTAGTAAGTTTCTCGATCCTAATTTTTTTTCATGATTTTATTATCCGAACTCATTAATTTCACACGAATTGATGTTAACTACCTTAATTTTCTGAAATGAATCATTTTTATGAGTGAAATTTCATTCCGTTTTTTTCCTTCTTGTGTAAACACGGATGAAACTGGTGTTTAGGCGTTAACTACCTGAATTATCTCGATTTTCTGTTTTATCTTCTGTTTTCCCATACATGTTAAGAGAAATTCTTCCTAACAATCATAGCATCCTGGTTAGTTCCCTTGTCACCTTTTTGATCCACAATGAAGCAAGTCTAGGCGCTCTTTTCATACCGTCCTTGTGAAATAATACTTGATTCAGTAATGGTGGTGGCTGTGTCGATGATTAAGTTCATTCAAAAATGATGGCGATGATGAAATTAGCGAATTAGTTTGTTTTGAAATTGATTTCATCAATGTTTGATAGTAACATGGTTTCATCTGTTCTGGATTTACCTGAAATTGCTTTTATCCATGTTATACTAGGATGAAACCAGTATCATCCTGTTTTTGATTGACCTGAAATTATTTTCATCCATGTTATACTAGGATGAAACTGGTTTCATCTAGTTATAGTTTGTGATATAATTTTATTTTCGTCAAAATACTCAGGATGAGACTAGTTTTATATAGATCACTCATTGATATAACTTAATTTCGTCAAAATACTCAGGATGAATCCAATTTCATCTAGTTGTAGTTCTGGATTGACCTGAAATTGTTTTTATCCATGTTATACTAAGATGAAACCAGTATCATCCTGTTTTGGATTGACCTGAAATTATTTTCATCCATGTTATACTAGGATGAAACTGGTTTCATCTAGTTATAGTATGTGATATAATTGTATTTTCGTCAAAATACTCAGGATGAAACTAGTTTCATATAGATCACTCATTGATATAACTTAATTTCGTCAAAATACTCAAGATGAAACCAATTTCATCTAGTTGTAGTTCTGGATTGACCTGAAATTGTTTTTATCCATGTTATACTAGGATGAAACCAATATCATCCTGTTTTGGATTGACCTGAAATTATTTTCATCCATGTTATACTAGGATGAAACTGGTTTCATCTAGTTATAGACTGATATATAATTGTATGTTGGGTTTGTGTTTTTGTGATGGTTTTAATAAAAGTTAAAGCTTACAGTTTAATTGTGTGTGTACTCTTTACTCGAAATTGATTTTCTTTCAACAAAAGGTACTTCTGATTGTTGCGTTAATCACTTATCTGCATATTCTTCACATTCTTATAATTTAAGTGCCAAATGCCAGGAAAGAAAGCTAAAAAGATCAAGAATGTAGATTCAATAAAGCATGGGTTGTACTGATTGTGGTGTTCTACATCAAATGCCACCTTTGACCAAACACATATATAAGTATACAAATGATAGGTGTAGTTTGTCTTTGAGAGCACTTTTACAGGTATTGTTGTCATTCTTTTCGCATGTGCATAAATATATGTTTCTTGTTAGAAGAAATATCTAGATTTTGTATGAGAAAAATCTTGATTTTCCTGTCTGTAACTGTTTCACTTGTTAGATTTTGAAGGAGATTACTCTGTTTTTGCTGAGATTGCAGATTACTCTGTTTTTTTTTCCAATTGTTGTATGGAGTATACACATACCCTGTTTTATGTTACTTTGTTTTATGAGATTACTCTATTTTTTGCTGAGATTACTATGTTATGAGACTACTCTGTTTTATGAGATTACCCAGTTTTATGAGATTGCCCCGTTTTATGTTACTCTGTTTTATATTGCTAAGATTACTCTGTTTTATGTTACTTCATATTTTCTTTTTGGCTGAGATCGAGTTCAAGTAGAAGTTGGTGTTGCTATTATTCATGAAGTAGTGTTTATCGTGGAAGTAGGTGGACTGGTGATGACATCATTTGGACTCGATAGTCAACTGAAATGGTTGTAATTATGCGTACGTAGAAGCTCTGAGTAGGTTCTGTTGTGGTAGTTGTTGTGTAAAATGATAAAGCTCTGAGTAGGTTTTGTTGTGGTAGTTGTTGTGTAGAATATTTTTTATTAATTACCCTGAAAATCTCGTACATGTTGAAGGAGATTACTCTGTTTTTTGCTGAGATTGCAGAGTACTCTGTTTTTTTTTCCAACCTTTACTAACCCAGTAAATATTGAAGAAGATAGGGACATATTTGTATGTTCAGGTTAATTAATAAAAAATATTCTGGGTGAAATATCCAAATTGGATAATTAAACAGTATTTTTCTGATTTTTCTTTTCGACCAATTAGTCTTATTTAGACTAATCAGATATCGACCAGGACGTACATTTTAGGTGGGAGCACTTGAGACCAAAAAGATAACCGAAATGCACTTTTTCTCCGAATAAAAAAACTAGCTTCATCCTATTTCCTTCATATCCCGCCCCGAACCTAATTAACGGCGCCAAACACTAATCCAGTTTTCTCAATGACTTTCTTTTTGTGTTGCGCTTTTTTCCCATCCTTGAATCTTTTGTTTATGTAATCAACTAGACATACTAAGCCGAGATGGTTATAGATTCAAAATCAAGGCATACTAAGCCGCCTTCAAAAGGTGTAATTTGGTTTGCTGCCTAAAGTGGGGTTGTTTCTTTAAGAGCTTTCTTCAATCTTAGATGGTTTTTCCTACTTAAATGCTAATAGTAAATCCATTAAGTGCATACAAAAATCGTAGCTGAGCGACAGCTGTGACGGTGTGTGCCCATGCAGCCATACCTAACTCTTCTTTGTCAAGTTAAATGACTCACCCTAGCAGCCGGGTATTCCAAATAATTGTGGTGTAAGTTAAAGTTGAAACTAGTAAACGAAATGGACAGTTGACAATAATGAATTCAATAGCAGGCAGCAGTTATGCTAAAAACATCAATGAAGAACGAGAACCACGTTATTCCTCTTCACATTGTCTTCTCGTTTCCTGTGTCCTCTTTAGATTGTTTTCTCTTCTTTTTTTTCCTTTTTAATCGGGTCGTCGTCATATACTTGCACAGTCGTGGTCTAATGCTCTAGAGATATTGATTATGATCAACGGGAAGTTTTTGCGAGGTTATGGCCGATATGAGAGTACACTATACTTATTTTCTTTTTTCTCTTTTTTGATATCAAACTAACTAACTAACTCATTCATTTTTTTTGATCAGCAAAGAAAGGATTATATTGATCAAAAAAGAGAGAGTATAAAAGGATTATACCACTCTAAGCCAAATACAAAAAGAAAGAGAGAGTAAAACCTACATACAGGTTTAGCTCAAAGAAAGTGATCTACAAACAGACCAAAAACCAGACCAAACTACTGCGTACCAAAGAATGTAGAATGCCAGATGCTCATAACTTCTGTGGAAGAAATAGCTTCAAAATCTTTGATGGCTAAAGACCAAGAATACAAGCAATAAATGGCCTTGTTGATAACTGCCAATTCATTGCAGGTTTTTCCATTAAAAATTCTGGCATTTCTCTCCTGCCATATGCACCATATAATTGCTGCAGCGATTAGATTCCATATAGCAGTTATAGTTGAAGAAGATTGAGTCAAATGCCAAGATTGAATAGCTACAGCAGTATGCTCTGGCATAGGGAAAAACCACTTGAGCTTCTCCACAAAGGAACTCCAAATTTTCTTAGCAAAGACACAATGCAGCAGAAGATGAGAAGTACTTTCATTTTCAGCACAGAAAGGACACTCAGGAGGGACATCCATACCTTTTCTTCTCAAAGCATCTCTAATGGGCAGTCTATCATGAGCAAGTGTCCAGAGAAATAAGCCAATCTTAGGTGGATACTTTTGTTTCCAGATAAAAGAGAAAGTTGCATTGTCTTGAACATTTGAATCTAAAGTAGTGAGAAAATCATATAAAGACTTCACTGTGTATGATTTTGTTGAGCTCAAAGACCATTGCAGTTCATCTTCCAAACCAAGATTGAAATTAAAAGACCTCAATTCTGCAAGCAGAATAGTATGCTCTACAGTTGCTTCTCCAAATAATCTTCTAGGAGTTCTAAGATTCCAAGAAACACCATTATCACTTGTACAACCAACATCTGCAATCTTCAAATTCTTAGACCTTGAACTGTTAAATAGATGAGGGTAACAATCTTTAATTGGCTTGTCATACAACCGGCTATCCTCCCAGAACCTTGCAATTGTGCCATAATTTACTTTAAACTTAATATGCTTAAGGAAGAAATTATTGCAGTTCATAATAGCTCTCCAGACTCATTCATTAATATTAAAAATTATTTACATGATGGCTTTCAAGAGCAAGTACATCATATAACGAGAAACTCAATAACCTATTACAATGAAAGATACAATAAGCAAATAAGTCGAGAAAAGAAAGACCGTGAAAATCGTACCAAATTCTTGTATGGAGAGTAGAGAGAAGGGATGGTGTTAGGAATTAAATCCAACCATTTCGAATGATTTTCTTCTTGGAGAAGTGTTGCTCTTGTAAAATAAGAGTAATTTTCCATATATCTTGTCATCTTGCAGAGAGTAATCAGGTGAAAACCTTTTCAATCTCCTACTTGAACCCAAATCAGCAACACGAACAAAAACTTTACTAGTAGAAAGAATCCCACGAAAGGGAAGACTATCCCATAAATAGAGAAGGAAAGAATCGCGCAAAGCGAAACACTGAATCTAACTAAGAACAAAGCCAATAATAATAACCTAGATCTAAATAAAAACACCAAATTATAAAGATAAGAACACCTATAATCACTGAACCTAATTAGAACTTAAAAACTAAAAATCCGTGTTCAGATCTAATCCCTAATAGGCTAGACCTGAGCAAGAAGGAGGTTATCGTTTTTTTTTTCTTTTGGGCTTACATAGGAGAGGGAGAGACATTTTTAGAATGTAGTTTCCGAAAATGCAAGTTTATTCATGAGTCCAATTTTGTGCACTCCTTTAAAAAAAAGTACATGTAACAAAACAATGGTATTAACAAACGTTATCTAGTTAGTAAATTATGTTTTTTTTTTTTGGGCTTTTTAATAAAGTAACCACCTTTTTGAACCATATTTAAGGAACTGGCCGTTTTTTTGAATCTTTATATAAACTGGCCGATATTGACATTTTCCATCCCGTTTTTTTCAAAAAACGGATTTAGGTAGTTAACTGGCTATGTGGCAGTTAACCTGCTAGGTAAAAGATGACTTAACCCTCGTCTGAGTTCGTAACCAAACCAGTATCGAGTCAACTCGGTGACTCATTGCAACGGTCGGATTTGTAACGGTCAGATTCAGCTTCATTCATATAAATTAGGCTATGCAGAGAAGAACCATATTATTTGTCATACTCAACAGATCAAAAAAATAAAAATAAATAAGACATGAGCCAAAATGAAGTAAACTCTCCAGGCAGCAGTAGCAGCAGTAAGGTAAGATTAAGATTAAAACAACCCCTAATTCCATGTTCTATCTGTGCACAGGGAATTCATGATCCAAAGGTATGTCCTTGGATTTATTCCAGGTGCAAATATATACCATGTAATGGTATAAGGCAACTATTGTGTTCAAAAGCAAAAGAAACAAGAGAAAAAATGTTTTTGAAGTGTTCAATTCCAACCTGTCAGTACTTTGAATGGTTTGACGATGCCATCGATCCTGTCAAATGCAAGATGGTGAAATTACCAGTAGAGAATGGTTGTTACGCTTGCGGAGAATCTGGTCATTGCTTCAAAAACTGCCCACTGCAAAATCAAACCTGCAACAAAGATCACTGCAAATCAAAGATGGAGATGAAATTTTGCAAGAATGAACACAACAAGAACATCGCATACCTCACTTGTACAGATTGTGACGGTTTTAAATGGGTCTCAGATGAAGTCTTCATTGCTGCAAAAAACAGAATTATGCATTCAAGTTTACAACTTAATGCTATATGTAAGGAACTTAACAATCTGAAAATGTAACCTGCAAATGTACTAATAAACAACCTGCCACTTTTGATTCAGCATTAATTCAAGTCTACAAAAGAAAAAAATATTGTCTTCTTAAACACAAAAAATCAGAAAACGGATCTCAAATCATTTCTTCTTAGCCTTTCCATTTCCCCTTCCCTTTCCTTGTTTTATATTCTGAGATACAGATCCAATGCCAAAGAAGTTCTGATAAAGGTTATTTATTGTAGAGGGTGGAGTAGAAGATGGTGCTATAGATGGCAGACTCATAGGTGTTGTGGAAGCTGGAGTAGAAGATGGTGTTGCCAAAGGCTGACTGTCAGGCCCTGTAAAACATTCACCAACAAATGATGCCGTTCTCTTCTTCTTGTTTGACTTAGCTGCACCCCTAACTCCGGTGGTCTGACTTGGCTCTATGTTGCTGAAGGTGAAGCTTTGTGCATCACATTCAGTCCTTTGCCTCTTTGCAGTTGGATTAGATCCCACTTCACCACCAGCACATGTTCTTTTGTTGTGGTTAGTAACATTTCCACATTTCCCACACCTCCTTTTTGTCTTCTCAACACGAGGTTCATCATAACTTCTTACCCTCTTGCTCTTGGGTCTTCCTGGTTTCCTACTGTGAGGAGGGTTCAAGATCTTCTTGTTCATGTTTGGCTGCAAGAACAAATGCACTTATATCAATGTAGTTGAGAATATAAATAGGGCATATAGTTACAAATTTAAGAAGAAAAAGTACCTTGACCCATTCACTTTTATCATCTAGTGGTGCAAAAGTTGGTGCATATGTGGCCTTATAGTTCTCCACTGAATAGTAATCACTGCAGTACCTGCTCAAGCAGAGTATGTAAAGGTTAGTGCTAGATACATTTAAGGCCTAGAAATTGCATAAATAAGTTCTGAGACAAGGTACAGATTTAAAAAAAGAGAAATCTTACTTTCTCCATTGTGGCCTTATGCTATGCAATGCACTCACTGCATGCATACAGGGGAACCCCCTCAACTGCCACTGCAAACAAGAGCAAGTCTTGGCAAGTATGTTCACTGTGAACACAGAATTCTTTGGACTAGTCACCATATATAACTCTCCAGCCACACAAGGGTCAACACCATAGTCAGTCACAAATTCCAACATTTTCTTAATCAATGTAACAACAGTAGGAACCAAATTACCATCTACCCATGATGCAGATTCAGTCCTCCTATTGTACCATGTACCCATCACTAAGTTAGCATACATTATTCCTATCATTATAATTGGTTTATTTCTCATCTTGTTGATCATATTGTTAAAAGACTCTGAAAAATTGTTGTTCATATGTTCACAACAGTGAATAGGGTTAAAAAAGGCCCTGGACCATGTAGCAGGATCTTCTCTACTGAGATAAACACCAGCTGCAGCACTCTGTTTCACAATATTGTCAAAATGTTCCTGCACATCCAATAAAAAACTAGCTTAACTTGACTGTCAAACAGTGCATAAAACCAATAACAAAGAACTGTTGTGAACTGTCAAACCTGAAAATGCTTTTCTTTGTATGCTTTTGCTGCATTCCATAAAGAACTGTATAATTCAAGACCCTTGTAATCCTTCTTGAAATTTTTGTATAAATGTCTGCATTTTAACACATTGCAATTAACATAAGGCCTTTATCTGATCTGACAAACAAAAGAAACAAGAAACAAAGTTAGACAAGAAAGTTACCTCCAACACTATCTGTGGTGATGGCCAGGGAACACTATACCAACAGCTTTCAATAAACCTTTTTGCCTATCTGAAATGAAAGCCACTTTCACTGGATGTGCTAATATTGCATCCTTCAAATGCTTCAAAAAAATGATCCAATTTTCCTTTGTTTCAGCTCTGCATACCATAATTCCTAACATTACTAACCCATTCTGTCCATCAAGTGCAGTTGCAGCCATCAATACTCCCCCATATTCCCCTGTTAGATGGCATGCATCAAGCCCTATAACTCCCCTGCATGCTTTTCGCCAACCCCTCATTGCAGGTTCAAATGAGAGTGTCATGCTTTCAAAGGTGTTATTCACTGTGTCAAAAGTGAACTTAGCAACAGACCCATCATTGCATTTAATAAACATCTTGCAGAATGCTGGTACTTCATTGTAACTTTCTTTATAGTTCCCATATAATGACTCTAAAACTAGATTCCTAGCCTTCCATGCACACTGATATGGTATATTTACTCTCTTTTCAGCTAAGAAGTCTTCCTTGATTTTATAAGGGTCTGGAACAACTTTTTTAGGCTTATTCTTCATCTGATCAAGAACAAAATCCTTTACAAAATGAGGATCAGCAGATCTATTCCTATTTTGGGGATACCCTTCACACTTATGTTCCAAATTCACTTTCCTAAGAACAAAAGTCTTCTCACCCTCTTTCTTGCTAGCATACACAAACCAAGGACAATCATGTTTTGTTTTAAACCTACACTCAGCCTTAATTCTAGAGGGAGCACTTCTATCCAAAATATATTGACACTTATTAAGAACACAATAACCCCTGAGATGTTTCTTAAATGCTTCCTTATTTGCAAATCTAGTTTTTACCTCCATTTTGCTAGGATCTACTGGAGTAAAAACTTCTTCTTCAGGGAAAAGATCTACATCATGCTCACCCTTCATGTACTGACCAAAATCATCATCAAAGTCATCCATGTAAGCAGGTCTTTCATCCACATCCTTACCTGCACATTCAAGATCAACATCAGTACCATATAATAAGTTACAAATTATAATAAATGAAATCAGTTATAAATGAAATATACCTTTTTCTTTGCCTTCTTTTTCTCCTTCTTCTTCTTCTTCTTCTTCTTTCTCTTCTTGTTCTTCTTCATCTGACCCATACTCAATGTCTTCATCACTGTCATATACTGGAGGAGCTTCTGGATTCTCAATTGGGTGACATTCATCTTCTTTGGTGTTTTCCAGCTGAATATTGTCCACATCTTCAACAAACTTAACTTCATTTGTAGCTTTTGACTGACTGCAACCACTGCTACTAGCCTGAGAATGTTTGGACATGGGCACATCCATGAAACTCAGCTTTCTTGATGCACCTTCAACTGATTTATCCACACTATTTAGCCTTGGGGATCTTCTAGGGGTGGTTCCCTTACTAACTGTCTTCTTCTTTGGTGTAGTCTTTGGAGTCCCAAACACTGTGTCTTTCATCCCCATCCACAAACATATACATCCATCCTCATTTACAAAAGAATCCTCCCAAAAATTATCAAAATCATCATTGTTTAACAATGGCAGTGGCAGACATTCTTCCTTAAACTAATATAAATTAAACTTCTCTTTAACATCCATAGACAAACCCTTATACACCATATACTTAAGTGTCATCAACTCTGTTTCATCTCTATGGCAATCAAGAAATACCAAAGTCTCATTCTTTGGCTCCGCATATACACTGATATTCCTAAATTTGAACGACTGCAACACAAATGAAACAAAATCAGATATAAACCTATGAAAACCCAATGAAAACCTAATTAAGCAATATTACTTAAAATCAAACACCCAATCACGAAAATTAAACCCCAATTAAACAATAAAAATTTGGTTTCAAATAAACCCTAATTACAAAGGAAAAAAACAGAAACCCTAAAAATCAATCGATCAATTAAATCAATTAACTATCAATACAATGATTTTCATCATATATTAAGTCACGGGTTTCGTTAATCTTACCTTGATTCAGACTGTTTTAATCCCGGTTTGTACCTCATCTTCACTGTATCATCACTATCTCTGAATCCCTAAATATGTAGAACCTTTCTTCCAAATACACTCTGGTCTTTCACTAACATCTATGTCTTCAGCAAAAACAACTTCAATAACATCAGTTTTCTTTTTCTTTTCAAACAGCTTCAATACCTAACCCTAGTTTCAGAACGAGGGAGAAGAGAACGAGGGAGAAAGAGAACGAGGGAGAAAGAGAAAGTGTGGTGAGAGATTACACCACACGGGTCTTTAAATGGGCAAGGGCACAGTCGTAAATTCTCCTACCGAGTTTGACTTATTCAACGCAGCTGACCGATCTGGTGGGCCCGGGTGTCAACTCTAACAGAAAGGCCAGTTTTTAAAAGAATTTAAAAGCTTGGCCGGTTTATTAATTATATGGTTTGAAACAGGACACATTATTAATTTGCCCTTTTTTTTTGTATTGTTTTAGTTTGTTTTTAATTTACAAAAAGATATAAGTAATATATGATTACCTAAATTTTGTGCACTCCTTTAAAAAAAAGTACATGTAACAAAACAATGGTATTAACAAACGTTATCTAGTTAGTAAATTATGTAATTTTTTTTTTTTTTGTATTGTTTTAGTTTGTTTTTAAGACTCATAATGGAACCGTCAAGGACATAACTGTCATGATATGAAATTGACATTTCTGTATTCTGCATATTGGAGTCATTTTTTTTGTGTGTGGATTTCTTTACTTTGACTATGCATAGTCATTTATTATCTTAAGTCTTTGTTGCGTCTGTAACAATAAAACACTTAAGAAAGATGTTAGAAAGATGTTATAATAAAAAGATTAATTTCTGGAAGGTAAATAAACACTCAATTGGACTGCAAACAGAGGACAGAATCACGTGTTCAACACGCTGTCCTTAACACGATATTTGACCGGTACGCCTCAAGAATGAGTGATGCCTATATCTTGTGGTCAAGTTCGTATCCAGGATAAAACTGCCCGTTGCAAGCACTGTTAACACTACAGTACTTGCCCACTCTTACTACCTCAACAGCGATTGCGCACAGAATGAAAAATAAAGGACCACACAGGGGGAGAAGACGAAAAGAAGAGTAGCTCTTCTGGACACAAAACGAAATGAGAGAAAGTGATCGCTTTATATAGGGGAGAATAGATGGAGGTCTCATAAACGCGCATTAAAACAATTTCAATTAATTCAGATTTTTTCCAACGGTTTTAAACATTCATGCATCACTTAATATCGATTTGAAACGTTCATGCGTCATTATGTTTGATATAAAACGTTCATGCAAATTTAAGTTTGAAATAAAAACGTTCATGCATAAACATAATGTTGCCCAAAGAATTATTTTGTTTCAAACGAGCCCGAGCCTGGCCGCACGGACGTGTGTGAAAATGTGTGATTGCACCAACTAGCCCATTGCCTAAGTCCTCTCCCTCGCACAAAAATGCTAATGACCCAAGGGCCATTCTAATATCAAAAAAATTCAATACTTATGGAGAGGTATCATCTTTAGTTTTCCCTATGTGGGACTAAAGGTTCATTCACAAATAGTGAAAATGAGCTAGTGTCCTTAGTGACCAATAGATCCTAAGTTCCAATCCCACCAAGACCAAAAAACCAAACTATTGTATAAATTCATTTTCTCTAACAGTCTTCTCTGATTTATCCTTTCCACCATCTGGTCATCAATTTGCATTTGATACTCACTTTGATTGGAAGACTGGCCACTTTCCTGAGCAGTGCACATTGAAAAACAATAATGACCATCTTCTGATTTTACAAAAGGAGTCTTTTAATGTGCTTCTTCATACGGACTGCACCTTCTTGCATGAAAAGTGGTAATTTTTCATTTTTATTATCAGGAATTTTGTCCATAAACCTGAAAACTTTTCTAGCCAATTTATTGAATATAATCAGCTTCATCTCATTTATCATCTTCATAATTGATAGTGACACATATTGGAAAAAGTTGATGTGGTTGCTTGAGAAGTTGGCTGCATTTTAAGCAAGAGTTCCTCTAATTAGTGGTCTGTGTTGATTTCAGTTCCTTCATAGTCATCTTAGATTCGTCTAGATTTGCATCTTCTGGTTTCATCTCCAACACTCTCCTAATTACTCTACCAATTTTCAGTTGTAACATCTTAATTATGGAGCTCTGGTGGCAGTCCTTCCAAGACCACCAAGAATTGTTGAGTATCAAATTCCATATCTTTTTTTCTCATTGTTTGCATTACGAGACTTAAATATCCATAAGTAGTCATCCAAGCACCATGGGGCTTTACTGAGAACATATTGCAGTTAATCCCAAGATTCGAATCTCACAGTGTAATTCCATCTTGTTTGAGTTGAAATCCTGACACACTTTTCCCCCCATATGAATTTAATACGATCTTCAACAGCTTTTCTACTCATATGAACTTCAGTTATTAGCTTCCAAACAAACAATTATCCTACTTTTTGAACCAAGTTTGAGGATCCATTTGAGCAACATTGATAACTGACCGAATTCCTTTACTAGGATCAATCTAAGCACAATCAAATTGGTTTGTGAGATCATTAATATCAACAAGATACATTTGGGATAATTAAAGTTCTAAAAAGATTTGCAATTTATTATTGGCTTATCCCACAAACTACTGAAATGTGTTGAATCAAGTTTGAAACTTATGTTGAGCTTACCTGATTCTTTCCAAGTTTCTTGAAATAAGATTAGCCATGCACACGAATCTCTTTTATTTTTCCGTTTTGATTTGATCCATTGAAGAGAAACTCTTGAAAAGGGGGACAGACGTTATAAACCAAGATAGCCTTAAATAAAGCAGAGAAAACCAGATGCTTAGCAATACCGGCTACACATTAAAAAAATTCATATTACAGAAAAAGGAAAAACAAAGATTGTATCATATGGAAAGATTTCACCTTTTAAAACCTGATGTTGAATCATTACATAATTAAGTTCTAAACAACAAAAGAAAAGACAATGAAAATACCATGGAAAGAAAATAACGATTCAAAAAACCAAATAAAGAACTTATCCAATCAAGCTTGGACATTTGAAAAACTAACATGCAAAAGTAACTAAATCAGAAAACCATTAATGGCGAGCGAAAAAAATCCGATTTGGCTCCACCGAGTTGCACAATTACCAATTAGTGAATTTTCAGAGAGTTTTTGTGATTTGTAGAGAAAAAAATACATAATATCTAATAAAAAATTCAAAACATCTACCAACTTTTTTATTATGGATATTACAATGTTAACAAAGTATCATGAATAAAGTATAAAATGATTATTAAAAATAAAAAATACATCTATCACACCATATGTGTTCTTTTTTTCTTATTTTTCTTCCTTTTTTATATCAATATTTTCTTCTCTTGGTTGGGACAAATTACTATCTCGCAACACAAATGAAAGATAGTGAGTGCAGAGTGAATGTAAAACAACTAGAGTCTGGTTGCTAGACTATTGTAAAATAAATAAATTAAAGATTTATATGTGAAATTAATGCTTATAGAAAATAACCCGAATTTCAAGGTCTCCAAAAATCTCATGATTTATAAAGGGGATACCAAAAGTTAAAGGGGATACCAATCCACGGAAACAAAGTAATCCTGGCCACTGGATCTTTGGATTGGTATCATCCTCGCCAATATTGGTTTCCCCTTTATCAATTATGAAAAGTCTCACCTATTTAGGAGAGATTCTCATCATGCATATTTTCTTACAATAGTCCTCCAAAATCTCTAAAATCTACAAATTCATGACTTACAAATATAATTCGAATAACAAGGGTGTTTGACCGACTCTTAAGAAATCTCAATCCAATAATGTGGAGCTTTAGAGAATTGGCAATACTTAAAAAAAAATCTTTATCCATTAACAAGGATGATTTGGAGATTTTTCTAGAATTTTTATTGACTAACAATAGATTTGAAAACTCTCAGAAAATCCCTCAAATTCCCATTTGATTACCTCCCTGCAAGATACAATCTATTTTTCCAATAGGGTTAAGCTAAAAAAAAATAATAATTGACATTTAATAAACTTCGGTGCTTCTTTCAAAGTGCTAACTAAGGATGTAGGAGTGAGACTAATAATGAGAAATTTTGCAGGCAATAGTGATGGGGTAGATGCTGGTACACAAAAGGTCTAGATCCAGAACAAGTTGAAGCCAAGTCTAGCAATTATATGGGCAAAGAGAAAAGGCATAAGGAAGTTGCATCTTGAAGGAGATTGCCCTAATGTGATTTGAGCTGTTAATGGTAGCTTGAATTTAATAAAATGGACGATTAGAAACCTTATTACGAATTGTTTAAGTTTATTAGTTTACTTTGGAGATTTGATTTGCACTTGTGTGCACAGAGATATTAATCATGTAGCGGATTCTCTAGCAAAATATGCTAGAAATCTCAGTAGTGGTGAAGAATAGTTTAACAGTTTTCCCTTATGGATATCTCTATGCCTCTAGGAGAACAAGAATTTGCAATCACTTTCTCATTAGTAAAGTTATTTTTGGTATTTAAAAAAAAGGGACATTTAATAAGTTTGAATCAGTGATTTTTTTTAGCCTCCCTAGTTTGAGGCTAACAGGGGATCAGTCAATTGAGATTTTTAGAGATTCGAGAGAATTTTTTTTGTAAGAGATTTGGGGAGACTCTTTATAACTCTATTGATTTTTGGGGACTTTCTGAGTGATTTTTAGGAAATCTCAGTGAGTTATTGAGACAAAAAAGAATATGTAGGAATTTTACCTTACACACATCAAATAAGAAGGAAAAAATTCAAAAATTATTTTCTAAAATTAATATATAATAGATAATTCATAAATTTAATACGAAAAAAAGAAGAATATTATCAATACAAAATTATAAATTTACGCGTGCCTAATAGATATCATGACTAATTTGTCAACCAAAATTAAACCAAATTGAATACGAACATAATGCATGGGTTGAGATCTCACATAGTGTGGTCTTTTTTTTTATATGCATGAAATTTATTATAGCTTATTTGGTTTATTATTATCTCTTTATTTTTTATTTATTTTATTTTATTTTTAAGTATCCTAGAGTCTCTCCAAATATCACCTATTTTGGAGAGACTTTGTTTAGCTTTTTATGGTATATTTTCACTTAAAAGTCTCTAAAAATCCCCCACAACCTTAAATTATTGATTTGGAAATCCAAATCCAATAACAGAGAATTCTAATGACTTTCAGAAAGTCACTATCCAATAACAGAGAATTCTAAAGACTTTCAGAAAGTCACTATCCAATAACACAAACTCTCAAAGATTTACAAAGACTCCCTATCGAATAACCAGAGATTTTGAATATCTCTAAAATTCCCTATAATTCTGAATTGACTAACCCCATGTTACCCTTTTATTTCAAGTATATCATTAAAAGACAAAAATGGCCAACAGGAAGTATTTTCATAAAACCCCTTAGCCAACTATTTTCCTTAATGTCTAGTTTACCCTTGATTAATTAATTCGAGTGATTATTTAATGTTTAATCTTGTTAACCTAGGAATCAACTAATCTTAATTCATCATCAAAACATGAAAAAACTTTGATTTCTTTTAAAAAAACTCAACCCAAGATCGGTATGCGTTAATGCACTTGTAATCCCATTCTAGGAATCAGTGTATAAGACTTAGAATATAAACGAATTGTAAAATTCAAGAGTTTTTCTGTATTTTTTTTTACTACAATCGGCTTACATAAATGCCCAGGTCAATCAATTGGAAATCTGGGCATTTGTTCAACTGTGTTGCTTCTAACTTCCTCGTTCAATATCAGAATGACCTCACTCTTTTTTGCGTTCAACTCGTACTTTCATGCTTTATAATTTAAAGATAAAAATTCCAGGGTTTGTGCAAATCAAACATGGTTAATGAATCGGTTGATATATGCTTAACGTATACCGATTGTGGTTGATGTGACGAATCGGTTTATGTAGCTGTACCATATCTATCGATTCTGTGGAACATCAACAACCGTCGGTTTATATTAATGTCTATACTAACCGATCCTGGTTGAGTTTCAGAAAAATTTGATGAGAAATTTCAGAAATTCATAATTAAACCATTGATGAATCCCTCTCAAAAGGAAAGATTTAAAGGGATCTAACTCAATCGCTCGAATTATTTGTCAGCCGAGAAATATTGTTTGAAAATCCCAAAAAATGGAAAATTGAATCGTTTTTGTAATTATGTTTTAGTTTTTGATTATATTGAAGAAAACAAAATTGATTAAAGATTGTTAGTAGAAATGATTTAGGTGTTGTGTTTGTTTTATATAATTCAAATTACTAAGGTATTTTAGTAAAGAATTACTAAGGTATTCGAATTACTAAGATCGTTAGTAAAGAATAATTTGGCATTTTATCACATTTTAGACATCCCATATTATCTTCTCTAGGTTGGGGGAAAAAAATGATAGGCCCCGATTAAATCCCATCGGCCTCTAACTAGCCAGGTTTTTTAGTTAATTTGATTTCATTTTCAAACCTGCACACAAAATATTAGTTTTGTCAAAAGAAAACAGCTACGTTTCCAAATAATGTAGAACGACATTTAATATTTGACGTTTTCATCGAAGTGGACACATATTAATTTGAATATTCGTCTGATAATTAATTTTTTTTGCATTTTCTATAGGGTCCGGCATACTATAATGTTGAGGCATATTCGTACCGGTACCGTCGCCACACCTAACCACGAGGCTTACTACTGTTATTGGCCTATTAGGGAGTGGATTATGGGAGTATCATTCCGGACGAGATGAACACAAGTTAAACTTATCTCGGCTCTTGACCAAACACGTTATAGGGTTGTTTAAATCTCGTATTAGCGCATATATGACTTTCTGATTTGATCCCCCAATTAAATATCAGAAAATTGATCGTCAACGGAATAAAACGCAGTGGTCCCGGCGGAAGCCACTGAAAAAAGAAAAAAAAAACTTACACGTTGTAGGCTGTTTTGATGAGATAGAATCCCTGATCAGTCCATTTTCATCTGAAAATCTTTAATGATGAGTATAAAATAATGGCTAAAATGAACGGGATCTTAAGATCTTGCCGTCGTGTATTGAAATGTGCAAATTCTATTAATCACGAATCATGAGTCACGGGATGGGAGGTTAAGTAGAAACTATCACAAGGAAAAACAGACATCGAATGAAGAATCCGTATTACATATCAACCTGTAATTTTTGTTTTATTGGGTCTTAAACTGTTACATAGAATCCAAAATATTCAAGCTTTGAATTTGGCTATAACTTGTAAGAACCTTAGCAGTGGGTCTAATGTTTGTCTAAATAATGACCACACTTGCATTATTAGCAATCCTAATCCTCAGGCTCCGCCTAAGTTTTCTTTAAAAAAAAGGGACGGGAGGTGTGGTTACAATTTTGTTTATGTAGCATGTTGTCCTGGTAAATCATTTTTCAAATATATAAATTAGGTTATGATTCCTTACCAAGGTGTCAAGTCTAAGTCCGGGTACAACTAATGACTTTTAGAATGGTATTTTAAATTGACGCATCATCTTGATTTTATTTTGATCTATAAAATGACAAATTACGGATCCTTTATATATTAAGAAACTATGGCTCAATCATAGCCTCATGCCAGTTCCTTTGTTGAATACGTGAATGATCCGAATAAAAAGATTTCATTTTGAAGTATCACAACAAGAGATTTCATTCCCAAGAATCATTCACATCATTGTTGGTTTTTTCGCGTTAGGGATGTCGAATGTCAAAAGATAAAAATAAATTATAAAATTACCCTTTCATTCTGTATCATATATAGAATTGATGAAGCCTCTTTTTGGATAAGAAAACGGTCTCAACTACGTCTTGAATTATTTTTACAAACCGAATTTCATATTATTAGCCTACTTTATAATATTATGTGGTACTTTTTAATCCGACGACTGAAATGAGTTCCTTTGTATGGTGATTTAAATGTATTTTGTCATGGTCCCAAAAATCAAATTCGAAAAAAAAAATGGTTTTCCGGAATTGATTGATTTATTTGTCGTTTACCTTCAAATTTTTTACGTTGGAAAGATACTAGTTGTTATAACTCTAACTGATTGAAAAAAATTTCAATAAATTTAATCTACAAATGATGAACTTTGAAATTAGAATTTCACCTGAAAACTAAGAGGAGGTTGTTAGAGCATCGCTCTCGCATAATTAAGAACAAAATCCGGAAAATAAGAACTATCATGTAAAAGATAGTCCGATCGGGATTCTCGAATCCCTTAGTGAAGTCTTTCAAAGTCATAGCTTAATATAATTCATCAGAGGAAACCTAGGTTTTCAGAGGACGACTCTAGCCACAACTAGGACATAGAAGTGTAAGGATTGAGTGTCTAGTGTGCATGGATGCTTGGCATTGTCGACTAGACATCTAAAGTCATTGTATATATGGATTGGCACATGGATATGAAGTTGTATCCCCAGAAGAACCAAAATAGGGTGGTGATAATGCTTATAATGAGGCATAAAATACAATGTAGGTAATTGGTTTCAGCAATATAAGTTTAGTAATTATGAAACAATCATTATTATAAAAAAAAAAGAGAAATATGGGGTGCCTTTTTAGAGATGGTGATTCCCAATATAGATTTGTTGAGGTGTGATTGTTGAATAATGATGGACATCACTTCTATGCATATGAGGAAAAGATAGGAAGATAGAGGGTCATTTTGACAAAGTCCTCGACAAAGGGAGAATTTTTGGCCCGGGGAGCTATATACTCCCTCCATCCCTAATTAGATGACCTAGTTGTAGTTTGCACAATTTTTAAGACAAGGATGTTAGTAAAACTTAGAAATGATTTATCTCTTAAACTATATCACTGTTTTTCGTAAACTTTATACCGTTGAAAAGCATTTTAAAACACCTACGTAACGAATATAAACATAACTATCAAATTATACATATTTCTTATAGTAACAAAAATAGGTCATCTATTTATGAAACAAAACTTAAAACCAAGTAGGTCATCTAATTAGGGATGGAGGGAGTATATAATAATATGGAGAAAAAATATGTGAAGAACATTGCATAATTAGTTGGACCAAGTCAGAATGAAAGCCCAATAAAATGAGCTCATGTTCTGTTGATAACTACTCACTCGATTAAAAGTCCAAGAGAGATCCATCTTGGAGGAAATAGTTTTCTTTTTTGTTGGTTCCGCTTAATAAGTTCCCATAAAGTGCAAAGTTCATGAAGAATAATGATGTTTTCCATGATTTGGAGATCGTGGATGGACCATGACTGTGGAAGTCGATTTTAGATAAAATCGGGTTGAGTTTTTTGGCAGTTATTTTCCATATGAATTTATTATATATGGTGCTTCTCAGGATGATTGGGAGGAAGTCCCCATAGTTTGTGTATTTGAGATTTCAGAATGAATGTAATGTATGAGTAATTTTCTCTCGGATGATGTGTTTTGAATGGAAAGGTGCGCAATCATGTATATCGTATCCGGACGATTGGTGGACCACTAAATGTTGCAGAAAAAAGAATCGACGATACCATCTTTTGAGGGATCACCAGGGATTCATTTAAGATAAATTATGGTAGATTTCTTCCTCAGAGTAAATATAAATAAGAATGCATTTTCAGTATCTGAGACGCGTTCAAGGAAAATACCAGGAAGAACATCAAAATTAAATAAAGCCAAGGACTATCCAATGCGTTGGAAATTCAATTTTAAAAGTACCTTGAATTGTAAGTGATTTGATATCCAAAATCTAAATGATCCCATAATCTGTGGGTGATATTATTCGACTCCCGGTGGAGATTAGGGCATGCAGATATTTTTAGTATTTTGATCGAGTTATTTAAAACAATTTTCACGGGAGAGCTAGTATAATAATTGTTTTTTATATGATACCATGCTGCTAGATCTTCTTGGAAATTGTTAGTTTCCAAGTGAAGGAATCGACGATGAGGTGAATGGCGAAGTTGTTCAATTTATTGGTTTGGAATATTGATAATAACTTAGATATGACCAAAAGTATTTTATACCATCAATGAAGGTTGCAGGATATATGATGATGTTTTTGATTCAACTGAAAGGTCAACGAGCCTGGAATGGATATAATACATGTGTTAGAGATGAGTTACAGTATGAAAGAGCCAGGATCTGAGGCTTCTATAATGCCACTTGAATGAATTGCATGTTATGGCTGAGTCGAGCAATATGAGACTTTGGCCTAACTATACTCAAGGTAAATGGTATATCGAAGACTTGTTGTATAAAAAAGTCTGTGAAACAGATGAATAGGCATAACAGAACCATGGAAAGATAATGCATTGGTATAAGAAATCAATTAATGCTAAGGACTTAATAACATTGTGAACACCAGATGTGAAGCTGGGAGTATTAGAATTACAACAGAAATTTCCTGAAGGATGCAAAGCTACACTGAGGTTCGAGTTTAGAAAATTATAACACACGATAAATACCACTAAACCTGATTCAGTGAAGTGTGATTATATTGTGGAAAATATCTTGTGAGCAACTGATCCGCTATCAGGCAGGATTATGGTGCCCAACCAATCACAGAACATTAGTCTTTAGATCGAGTCTTATGGCTCTTCCCTATGAAGAGAAGTGACTAAAACCATCACCTTTTTCCTCTCTTAAAGTTTAGCGAAGAACCATTTCTTATAGAAAACATCACTTTAGCAAGAAATGGTTCATCGCTTTGTCACTTTTCCCTACCCTTTATGTATTTTAGCTACGTATCCTACTTCTTTTTTATATAGTATTTTCTTATATTTTTTATATAGAATATTTTCTTCCTCTATTTTTTTTTTGATCCTAAGAAACTATTCCTCCCGTAAAACCTTCACAGGTTCACACAAAAGTTGTGACGGTTTTATATAGCGTTTTCTTCTATTCTTTTTCGCACTCTGATAGAAAATCATTCCTTGCATAAAGACTTCATAGGTTCACATAGAACGTGTGAAGGTCCATGAAGACCCTCGTAAGACTCAGTGTTAAGCTACATAGAATTGGATGAACCTTGTCTACGGGAGCCTTCGCTTCAACCCAAGTTACCCAACTAAATATTCGATCCCCTACAACTGGGACAACAGAGGATAGTCCAAATCTTGGACATGAGGTGGCATAATCTTAATGGTCGAGAGGGGAATGATTTTAACATTGTGATTAGTAGTGGGGTGAAGAGGGAAATGATTAAAGATTCAAATTTATTATCCTTATCTGAACAATACCAGTTCTGACAGTTGTAGAGTTTTCCCTAAATAATCATTTTCTTTTTCTTTTTCTGAGCACATAATCAAATAAACATAGTCGTATTCATGACCTTCTCCAACGTCGGAAGGAAGTAGTAGGTCCAGGGATATTTATGTCATTAACGAAATATCAACGTGTAAAACATGGAGGTGTGGTGTAGTCTCTAGACATGATACACATTTCACTGAAACTCTCACGTTGGACTTTTTCAGAACACTTAAATTCAAAATAATGGAAATAATATCCATTTTTATTCGATTTTATTCATTTCATAAATTTGTATATTTACGAGGAAATAAGAATTCAATCAAATTAAATATGTATTGGTTGTCATGTGAGCACATACTCGTCAGAATCAAACTCCTCCTGTCTGCTCTGCATTGAGCTTGAGTCCAAGACCATCTTATATAGAAGTCCTCCAATCTTTTCTCATTGCCTCTTTCTCCTCTTTATTTGGTATTCAGACAGAAAGAGTAAAAAGGCAGGAGTGGGTTTCACTTATTTAGTAGAATCTGATCAAAGAAAACATAAGATTGTTGAGAAACTAATCAAGAATCAAGGAATCATGTCTGCAACAACAAAAACTCCATTGTTGGAGTATGAAGAAGTAGACCAAGAAAAGCCAAGAGGATGTTGGAGTAAATTTTTGGATGTTAAAGAAGCAAAGAGTCAAGTATTATTTTCAGTTCCGATGATAATAACAAATGTTTCTTATTATTCAATTACTTTGATCTCTGTTATGTTTGCTGGTCATCTTGGTAAAGTTGAACTTGCTGGTGCTACTCTTGCTAATTCATGGGCTACTGTTACTGGTCTTGCTCTCATGGTAACTCTCTCTCCCTTTTAGTTTGTTCTTGTTTAACAAAGAATTGAATGTTCTTAGTATTCTCAAGTTTAATGTTTCTGTTTTTGATTTGATGTGTATTTATTATAATGGTCCATGGATGATCTTGAGCTTCTGGTATGAAAAAATAGACCCATGGAGGTTAAAAATGGGAATGGGATTTTCAACTAATTAGAAAACAAGATCCAGATAGAGAGAGATGCAATTTAATTGTGAATGTCTAATATCACATAATTGATATGCTTGTTTTCATGACTTGATTAACTGAAAATGACTTAGGTTATAATTTTGTTAGAATGATTTCTAATAGAAAAAGTGATAGTATCTCTTTTCCAGAAACTAAGGGAGTATGTTCTTTTGCTTTTTGATTTAATTTTACTATGGATGTTTCAGACTGGTCTTAGTGGGGCACTGGAGACTCTCTGTGGACAAGGATATGGAGCTAAGTTATACAGGATGCTGGGCATCTACTTGCAAGCGTCTATAATAACGTCATTCATCATATCCATTTTCATATCAATTGTGTGGTTTTTCTCGGCTCACATACTGATATTACTTCAACAAGAACCTGAAGTAGCAGAAATGTCCGCCACCTACATAAAGTATTTGATTCCAGGGTTATTTGCTTATGCATTCTTGCAAAATACTCTGAGATTCCTCCAAACCCAGTCTGTAATATTGCCTCTAGTTATTTGCTCGGTGGGTCCATTGATTCTCCATATTGGTATCGCTTACACTTTAGTTTATTGGATGGGTCTTGGTATTAAGGGAGCAGCTTTATCAGCTGCGATCTCATTGTGGATATCGTTCATTATGTTGGCACTATATGTGAACTACTCAGAGAAATTCAAATATACATGGGAAGGACCTTCAACAGAATGCTTCAGATACATTCTCCCATATATGAAATTGGCAATCCCATCTGCAGTGATGGTCTGGTAAGTTTTTTCTAGTCATTGTTATTCTGTTTAATGGTATGTCAACGTTTCAATTGGAATTCGACCATCTAAAAGATGTAATCGTCTGGCATTTTCAAGAATTTCATGTACTAAACTTTTTGTTCCTTGTTTTTTTGTTTTCCCACAGTTTGGAGTACTGGGCTTTTGAAATTCTGGTTTTACTTGCTGGATTGATGCCACACTCGGAAAATAGTACTTCGTTGATTGCAATGTGGTATAGTTCTCCGACTCTCCGTCTCCAATTATCCAAGTCTACAAAGTTTAGATGTTCTTAATTCTTAATCCCATACCTAACAATTGTAATTCTTCATGCAGCGTGAACACCGAAGCAGTTACTTTTATGATTACTTACGGTTTTAGTGCTGCAGTGAGGTATGTAATGTAGTTTGATAAAATATCCATTTTATTAGCCTGTTTCTCTGGTAAACAAAATCGTGTTTACTGTCTCTTGGTCGGTTATGTGCTGAAGTGGTTGAGATTTTTACTGTTACAGTACAAGGGTTTCAAATGAGTTGGGAGCTGGAAATGCTGATGGGGCTAAGAATGCTGTGGCAGTGACTTTAAAGCTTTCTGTCCTTCTTGCTCTTACAGTTATTGTATCTCTGCTCTTCGGCCATGATCTATGGGCTAGTGCCTTCAGTGACAGCCCTGATATAAAGAGGGAATTTGCTAATATGACCCCTTTACTGGCCATCTCCATATTATTTGATTCGGCACAAGGTGTTTTGTCAGGTGAGGTTCAATCCCTCAAGATTCGGATTTTTAAAGCTGTAGATAAGTCATTGGCCTAATGAGAATTACTTTTTTTATTTTTTTGCCTCCATTTTGCAGGGGTATCAAGGGGATGTGGATGGCAACACTTGGCTGCTTGGACTAACTTGGGAGCTTTCTATATGGTTGGCATGCCTATAGCTGTTCTCCTCGCGTTTAAGTTTGCATTTTATGCAAAGGTGAGCTATTAGCACTGTTTTCTGCTTTCTTTGGTATTCTAGAACTTCTTTAACTTCAGGACTTGTATCCCAATGAAACTGTTAATGCTTGTTGAATGTATGTGATAAACCCACCATACCTACTCGGCCATTTATTGAGAAGATATGCATTCGCGCTACAAATTTGTAATTTTATGTTGACAAGCATATCTGTTGCAGGGATTATGGATTGGCTTAATTTGCGGGCTCTCTACCCAAGCTTGCATTCTTCTAGTGATAACATTGCGTACCAAATGGTCGGCACTGCAATTATCTGTGACCAATGAGAAACACACCACAGTTCTGGTGTAGTAAGTCTACAGTTGTAAAGGCAACATTTTATATGAATAACACAAGTCCTACGGAAGGAATCATATTGGCTTGAAATCTGCAGATGTTAGAAGATATCATAACAGAAATCATTGGCTGAAAAGCTTGTGGGTAAAATAACCGTATTTGGCAGAGTTTGTGCAGAGGAGAGATTTTGGTAGTTGGTTACTGGTGAATGTGATGAAGCCTGTTTGTTGTTCCTCTAACTTCCAGTGTAGAAAAAATGTTGTTGCAGCAAAACAGGCAGGTTTTATATCAAAACTTATCTTTGTAATGTCTATTGTGAACATATTTTGTTACATTTGTTAATTCTTAATTTATTTCGTGTTCTTAATATACATTTTTGATCTCTCAAACAACTAGTAATGATTCAAAGGTGTGTTATTGCATCTACACGTTGACATCCTTGTTCTTTTGATCTACTTTTTAAGCATCCTCTTCTTGCTGAAAGATTTTAATGACTTGACATTTGTTTAGGTAAAGTTGGTGCAAAAATCATTTGAAACCTTAACTTTGCCAACTTTTACTTCTTAAAGCAATAACAATCACTTAATTTTAATATTTGGGGTTTTCCTGAATTCTCTCTCTCATGATTCTTCCCCTTGGTCCAGACTCCAGACTGTTTAATATAGGATGTCCATGCTCTCCATAGGGGTGCTGTTTAACCTGCCTCATCAATGTCCTGTCCCAATTATCATACGGATCGACCTTTTTGATCCAGCCCTCACCGAGTGTGTTGGAAGCATGACGTATTTAGTAGTAATGACTTGTTCAGAAAGCCAGCAAGCAAGGATCAAAATCCAGCCCCTAATTGATCCTTCTATTTCACGTGCTTGACATAAGTAACAACATTTCCCTACTCCACCGTCATTTTTCCTCATAAGTACGTTCGCAGTTGCTCGTCTACTGATACGGGGATGGTACATTACAGTGATATTGCTGAACTGAAGGCCACCATTGCCGCTGCTCTAGATGAAATGGATTAAGATTAAGAACGATTTTTTTGGGACCATGGTTTTTTATTTTGGGTAAAGAAATTAGAAGTAAATCTAGGTCACCCCTTATCTAGATATTTATATTAATACCTAAATTACCTCTGATTAATTTTGGGTGATGATTAGTTACTGTAATGATTAGTGAGATGATTAAGTTAAAGATAATTAGTGAGATTAAAAAATCAGATGGTTTTTTTTTTAAAGAAGTAGAATTATTGAGAGAGTAAAGTTAGAGAAGATGAAGAAGGAAAACATGAAAAACGAAGGATTTTGCCAACCACAACAGGAGGAAGGGTATTTGGATACCTAGGTATGCTTCAAACTTAGATAATGTTGGTTGAATTGCTCCAAGCTTTCAAAAAAAATGAAATTTTTTATGTAGATTTGGGCCAGTTCGGTTACCATATGTCAAGAACATGTAACCAAACACACCTGAAAGTGTAGTTCGGTTACGTTTTCCAAATACACAGGTTACCGAACTCGCTCGTTAATGGAGGTTTTGGTCGTACAATGTAATGTTCGGTTACCTAGGATAAAATGGTAGGTAACCGAACTTTGAACTTAACAATTTATTTGGGTACATCTTGTGTGTTCGGTTAATTCGCAAACTTCAACGCAACCAAGTTCCCAACCGAACTGCAGGTTAAAAGTAACCTAGTGTTAGAAGTTCGGTTGGTTCGCAAACTTCAACACATTTTGCGAATCAACCGAACTGGGCTTATATATGCATATATGCAATTAGGCAAATGTTCGGTTACTACGAAATTTATTTCTTGGCGAATTAGGTAGAGTTCGGTTACGAAGTTTCAAAGGTAGAGTTCGGTTACAAAGGAAACTTAACATTTTTGCGATTGAACCGAACTTGTGGACTTCTCATTATTTTCGTAAACTAAAGTTCGGTGATATCCTTATTTTGCGAAGGAACCGAACTTATGGACTTGTGTTGTTCTAATACAAGGAGTTCGGTTAAAAGTATTTTTTTGCGAATCAACCGAACTCTGAGTTCGGTTAATAAAAAATTAATTCGTGATAACCGAACTTTTCTCTGAAAAAAAAATCCTCCATTCAACCTCTCTGCAACTTCCATTTTCAACTCATTTTAATGATTATTTCTCATTTATTCAACCAAAAACGAATGACAAGTAATGGGTTTGTGAGAATATCTTTGTTAATGTTTTAAATTAAGCTATATATATATATAGTGGTGGTGGTGGTTGGTGGTGGTGGTAATTGGAGGTGGTGGTGGTAATCGGTGGTTGGTGGCGGTGATAATCGGAGGTGGTGGGGGTGGTAATCGGCGGCGGTGGTGGTGGTAATCGGTGGTTGGTGGTGGTGATAATCGGATGTGGTGGTGGTGGTAATCGACGATGGTGGGAGGTGGTGGTGGGAGGAGGTGGTGGTGGTAATCGACGATGGTGGGAGGTGGTGGTGGGAGGAGGTGGTGGTTATATATATATAGGTGGTTATTGGGTTGGTTTTAAATTAAGTTAAGGGCAGGTTAGTCATTTCAACGCTTCAGAACATCCCTTATAACTACAGGGAAGGTGACCTAATAAAACCATGATCCCCTCAAAAAAAATCATGGTCCCTAAAAAAATCATTCCTCCGTCCGACGGGTTAGGCCAAGCCCAAATCCTCATCCAAAGTAAGTCTACAACAGCTTCTCCAACAATTTCTAATACTGTTGTCACACTCATGATTACTAACTCCAGTTGAAGATTCATGGTAGAATGGAATGTCGTTGGGGAATAACAACCGGCTTGGAACAGTAGGTTATGTATTGGATCCCAACGTACAAGAAATTATTTAAAAATACACCGTTTTGCCAAATGACCCTAACATTATCCAAGATCACATGAGCCTTAATTGTTGTTTTGTTTTTGAAGCACACGAGCTTTAATTGATTGATATACATAAGTTGAAGCATTTGGCTTCGTGGAAGTATAAATTTGAACCATGTTTTAGGGCATACCACAAAATTTTTGGGGCATACAAAATGATTACCCTAACTAGAGTGTGATGATAGGGGTATTCAAGGATAGGTAAATTACTTAACTACCCTCAAAGAATTTATTAATTTACTTATCTATTATGTATTTTGTCATTTAAATTTTTTTGAAAAAGGAAATTTATTTAATTAATTAATCAATTAATTTATTTTTCTTTTTTAGTTTTAGTTTTCATATTTTTCTAAGTTTTTTTTTTAAATTTAAAAAGAAGTAAAAAAATGTTTTTAAAATTACTATTTTTTTAAAGAAAATAGTAGAAAAAAATAAAAATATATTTTTTTAATATTTTTTTACTTTTAGAAAAAAAGTTTAATTGAAGAAAAACAGAAAAAAATAATAATTAACTAATTTTTAAATTTTTTTTAATCTTTTTAAAATTTAAAAAATATAAATTTAAAAAAAAATAAAATTAAAAATATAAATAAGGGCAGCTTTGGCATTAAGCAAAATTTATGGATAAGGGACTTTTAAGATTACTATCTAATAACCCGTTTTTGTCTTTATATGGTATGCCCTAAAAATTGTAGGTATGCCGTAAAACATGGTTCATAAATTTTGTGGAAGTGTATAATTTATATGATTATATCATGATTTATTAAGGACAAAACCATAAACACTTAGGTGGGCTGGGTTTCAGTTTATAAATATAAATAAAATACTTAGGTGGGCTGGGTTTCAAAGACAAAATAGAGTTACTTTGAAGTAATCTAGTGGTTTCTTATCCACATATATTTATGTAGATTTTTTTTTTTGAAGCATGCATTTTATTATAAGAAATTAGTTTACAATTTGTCGTGGGTATGTAGTACCCACGAAATCATGAAATAAAATTTGGCTAATAAAAAATGTAATTGTCTGGTCTCAGATTTTGGTTGATGAGTTTCTTGTTTGACTGTCATCTGCTGCATAATTGGCCAATCCGTCGGCTGCAACGGAAGCGATAAAAGATGATATATTCGTGCTGCGGAATCAAATTTTAAAAGTAACCATTTTATTACGTGGAAATTGGTAGAAATTAGTTGATCTACAAGGAGATTTCCTAAAGTCTACAGGTTTATATGGATCTTGTTAAGTCACTAGAAAAACAACTATAGATATGGTTTCATCTCGACATTCACTAACGACTACAAATATAAAACTAATATTCAATCCTTGGGGTAAACCCAATTATGAGTAAAAATCAAAACAAAGTTAAACAATAAGATTTCATTAATCAAAAGACTCTATTAATTTTCATTTTTGGCTCCTTATATAGGTAATTCCTGTTAAACAAATACTGAACTTGACAAACATATATAAAACTTATTTCCCTTGTATCTCCTATCTTCAGGAAACTTTCCTAACTTATTAAAACTCTTAAAACAAACTTCTAAACTCTTCTAAACTTACCCTAATTAATTAATTCAGAAAACCGATTATTTTTTACTAAAAATATCATTAATAACTTACAAATAATAATAGTAAAATGATAATCATAAATTAATAGACTTGGCTTCCATAATTTCCCTTCACCATTCCCGTGTTGGAGATGATTCATCCTCAAATCTTGCCGCTACAATATTATGGACGTGTAACTCGTTGATGACAATCTTTATACACATGAATTGATGTTGTAAAAAAATAATTTATACACCATATAGAAGCATGATGTATATTGGGAACCCAAAACGGATCTTCGTAGGTTGATTCAACAAGTGCTCTCTTGTTAGGGTGTTAGAGGAAGACGATACGTGTAACCTATTGATCAACAAGATTATTCTCAATCGTAGGCAGACAAAATAAGTCATTATCATGAACTACAAAGTCATTAGGTTATTAATATTTGATGACTCACCATATAAATCTTGCGTGAGTCGCTGTTCTTTGTCAGCGAAAGGATGTTCTTCATATTGTTGAGAAATAAATTCCATATTCTCCTTGTCATCATGATATTCATCGAAGATTGAAATTGTATTACAATTAACAATATCTTTAATTTTTAATCCTCATGACAACAAATCAAGTTTTAAACATCGTCTTCTTCGGTTTAAAAGAATGAGAATTCCTAATTCGGTACAACTAATTATTCTAAAAGAATGAGAATTCTTTTTATCAGATCCGGTTATAAGGTCTTTGACTGAAATGTATTTAGCACTATCAACATCATATAGTAATAACTATTCATCTAATATTATTTCACTTTTTTCTTCTTGTACATCTCATGTTGCTACTGCAATACTTAATGATACACTTTTGTGGTGGGAATGTGAATGGAAATTTTAGTTATCTTGAAAGTGAGAATGGTGGGTGATAGTTGTGACTTTCTCTCACCGCGAATGATTATTATAGATGAAAATTACGAGTTTTCATTATACACAACTTATTGTTAGAGGTGATAATTGTGATTATCAATTGGTGAAATCCAGAGTTTTCATTTAAAGTTGTAATTTTGACCCATCACACCACATTAAAACTAGAATTTTCACTGAAAAACTAGAATTTTCACAAATCTAATTATGTGTGAAAACTGGAACTTTCACCAGTCTTGCCTTGGTGAAAATTGAAATTTTCCTAAAACTTCATGGGTGATAAATGGGTTTGTTTGGACGTTCCAATAATGACTCGTTAACTAGGTCCTAGTCAATATAATTTTCAAACTGAGACCAAATTACCCTTAAAAACTGCCGCCTCCATAAAATTCAGATCAAACCCCAAAATGACACCATCACCACCATCACAACAGGAGCAACTAAACGGCTGTAGATGGTGAAATTTGGATAAAGGGTAAGAGTGTCATTTGAACCCTATAGACAGAATTCAACTCTCACGTGTGAGATTAATCCCTTAGTCCTCAAGGCATCCTTAGCCACGTTTTCTAGTATACGTCCCCGTGAGACACTGCTGGTCGTGATGCCGTGACTCCTAGCGCACATCCTCAACGAGATACTGCTGGTCACGTAGGTTGTGTAGAGCGTAAAACGTCCCCGATAGACTTATGAACCAGAATATCCACAATTCCAGCATGTTTTCGCGAGACGCAGCTGATTGTGATGCCATGATTCCTAGTATACGTCCTCAACGAGATTCCGTTGGCCATATAGGCTATGTAGATGCGTAAATACGTCCCCGATGGACTTATGACCCATAACGGAGATTTGCGTATCTCCCGTAAGCACGACTCACCCTATTTGAGATCAAAGACTGATTCCTAGTACATCATCGCGAGATACACTGGTCATGTCTGCTCTAGGATCTGACTCGACTTACTGAGGTTTCCGGATAACTCCTAGGACCTCCCCGCGAGATACGCTGGTTATTCTACCTCTGAGCCTTTTCGACAGACTCCTAGAACATCCTTTCGAGATGCACTGGTCTTGTTGGCTCATCATATGGACACACAGTTGATTCCTAGCGCATCTCTGCAAAATACGCTGGTCAAAGACAAGTGAGCCAAAGTATCGCAGAGATTAAAAATCGGGCGTACAAAGCCTTTTCTCTCTCTTTCAAGACCGTCTCCCAGCTGACCGCAGAGAGATACGAATCTGTTAAGAAAATCTTCGAAGAGATTTTTGAGCCGTTCGCAAAAATCTTAGAGAGATTCAAATCTCTCTACAAAAATCTTAGAGAGATTCAAATCTCTCTGCAAAAATCACGGAGAGATTTTTGAGCCGTCTTCAAAAATCTCATAGAGCTTCAATCTCTCTGCAAAAATCACAGAGGGATTTTTGAGCCGTCCGCAAAAATCTCCGAGAGATTCAAAATCTCGCTGAAAAATCACAAAGAGATTTTTGAGTCGTCCGCAAAAATCTCTGAGAGATTCAAAATCTCTCTGCAAAAATCACAAAGAGATTTTTGAGCCGTCTGCAAAAATCTCGAAGAGATTCGAATCTCTCCTTAAAATCTTGGATAGATTACCTAGCGCTCAAGCCTATTTCTCAGCCTCTCAAATGCACTCACTACTAGTAAATTGAGCCTGAATTATACATGGCTATCCAAAAACGTGGATAGGCTCTCTTGAGCACCGCATGCTTAACAAAGGGACCTACAAACAATAATATGGTTTTCACATGACATGTGTGACCGTCCACGGAAAGAGGGAGATCAGCCTCAACTCCTCTCACACTCTGCACACGATTCCTAAGGAATTTCATTCCTTTTCACGTGACTCATCCTAGTCATTCTCACAAATCAGAGAGTATCTCTCTATCTTGGCCATCTCGGCTAAAGAGAATATTTCTCTCTCAAATATGTCATCACAAAGGCTGATTCAGCTTCACACAAATGGGGGGATATCAGTTAGGGTTTTGTTCTGGCGGTCTATAGCAAGTGTGAGAAATACCCTGGCTTATTTCTCACCACAGAAGAGAATAAAGGTGGTGTAATAACGAGATAAACTCAACCTAGTTTTTCCCTATTCCGGAAGAGACGTGAGAATTGTTCCGCACGGCACAGAAAGTAATCCTTATCTTCACCGACTTGAGATTAGAGAATCCATCTATAAATAGGTCATCTATTTTCCAAGCTACGATCATCTTTTTCATAACCTCTCAGAGCAATAACTTGTTCTATGATCTCTCTCTTCATCTGCTTCCCTCCCTAAGACCATCCCTAATCCTTCTTCCCTGTGACTGAAGAAGCCTTTGAACGGCCATTGTGCCTGGTTTAGGCGAAGACTGTTCGTGCTCAACCTCCCATAACTCACTTTCAGAAACCCTAGAATCCCACTTCTAGCCTCTCACCGATTTTAGGTAACTACATTTTGGCGACCACAGTGGGAGCTTGTTCACTCAGTTACAGATCTCAATCACGGTCACTATTAAGATGGAAGCCGATTCCATCAATCCGATCACAAAAACGTTCCACTGATTCGGTCTCAATAAATCTGTCACATATTTAGCCGAGAGAGTTATCCCTGTCAGTAGTTTTCTCTCTCAGACCAATTGATTGACCTTAGTGAATAGGTTAGTGTGTCCCAAATCACATGGATCTCTTCATGCATAACAAAACGTCCTAGTAACCTATTTTCATAAAAATATACTGCTAATCCTTGAAAAACCTTGGATGTGGACCAAGGAGAACTCCCGGAGACTCAACGGAATCTTGCAAGATCTCAGGTCGACATCCATACTTATCTAAAAACGACTTTAGAATTTCCAGTAGGGATAGATCCAACAAATCTGGATCGAGTACACGTTTCCTAAAGAAGGAGTATTAAAACTGCTGAGGACAGCACTGACGGGATCTTGCCTGCAATCGACCTCACCGGAGAAGATAAAGCTCATTACGAACGCGACAGAGCAAATAAGCAACCATCCATCCGACCTTATCACTCTCAAGGACCAGATGACGCTCTAAACTTGGAGATTCTGACGAATATTTGTTCCAAAATTTGTTTAGGTCAAGGTCCCTCAACCTGATCACAGGGGACTCGGGAAGTTTGCTTCACTTTACTATTTTGCTTATAAATCTTTCATTCTGTATCATATTGACCTAGTTCTTTTTCCGTCGGATTTGTCTTTTTGTCGTCTACAGGATAAACCTAGCATAAACTTGGAAAGGCTCCAAGAAATTTTTAACCTAGTCAAAAGCGTTGCAGAGCCATGTAAGGTCATAAACCGCCAAGAAAGATACATGTTGTCTCCATTCCTACTCCAGAAGATCGTGACAAGAACAAGACAAAGTATGAGGCGAAACTAGATCCTAAGACGAGGCTCATCCGAAACTCAGCTTTATCCGAAGACGCAAAGCTGCTAGTCGATATGCTACCTCAACACCCGTCCTGTCAGAAAGAAAAGGATTCCTAGCGATTGTACGACTAAGTCTCGATGAGTCTCCATCTCGGCTACACCAACGAATATCCAGTATCATTTTCCGATGGGACCTCAATTCACCCAAGATGGAGAAGGAAAATATCTTTGCACCTGAACCTATCAAGGGAAAATAAATATGAAGTGATACTCGTGAAGCCAACAATTCGGATAAAACTTTATTACTCGACATGCAATCACAATCAACTACACTGAAGTAAACAGGGGAAGGATCCGAGACTGCAGCTCCACTATAATTTACTCATCCATAAGCTTGTAGCAGTTCCTGGAATTAAAGCTTATTCTCTCTAAAAAACGGCTCCACAAGCTGCCTCATGTGTCAAAGTCAGACGTAATGACTGAAGGAAAAGATATGACGATCGGTTATGACTTTCTCAGGTCAAAACACAATTATACTGCATGAAGGAATGTCTAGAAGATTAAAATAGAACTATCCCATCAAGAAAGTCACCACAAATCGATTATTCAGCTATATCCATAGTTCTGCTAGTCCTAGAAGGCGTACACTATTCTCAATTTTGGTTTACCATCTCCCAGAAGAAAAACAGATCTCGATAGATGATTCGGCTATATAAGTTCACATGAATCCTTGTCAAGACACATTTTAGAGGCGGAACAACAAGTTCATCTTGTCCATAAAGACACATGCGACAATATCTCGACATGACTCTCCACAGACGTCTCCAACCCACATATTATCGCTTGCTCGCCTTGAAGACTCAATATCGTATGCTACAAGGGTCTTACTTCATTTTCCAAACGTCCCGAGTCGATGGGAATACCTAGTCTTATATCAAACTGGAGACTAATGGAGAATCATGTGTCACATACCTGCATGGACAACAGGAGGTTTCCCATGCATCCAGTTTTCATATAGCAGATTTAGAAACGATCGGCGCACGAGTCTCAAAACATCGGGACACATCAAGACCATTCAACTCCTCAAAACTGCAAGACAACATGTTATTACTTGGGATTCGGTGACTGGAGATCGTCCTTTAAAATCGTGAAGGGGACTTATCTCGATAAATCTCGCATCACTCTCTGGTATCGTCGAATTCTTCTCCATCAGCATCTGTACTCAGCAATTGCAACCATGTCCCGGATCCTGACTGAAGATAAGATGTTTTAGGGTTTTATACACGTGCACCAAAACTATATCAAGTAGCAGAAGCATTCAAATTATACCTCAATAATAAACGCATGCAGGAGCAAACTAGGGTTCATAATCGGTTTGAAGAGGATGATGAGATTTAATTATAATACCGCAAGTGCATGGCTATCGATGAGATAGTATGCAGAATACGGGTTCGTTCCACAGGGCCAAATAATTGTTATCTCTAAATTAATAATTAAAATAAGAATAATAAAGTAAGTAATATTAATAAAACTAAGAAAATAAATAAACTAGTGAAGAAAAGAATACTAGGGTTTTGGATTCCACCAAACTAATCATATAAAGTTCTCATTTCATCTCTAAAAAATATTCATATTATCACTCAAGACAGTATAGAAACCAATCTCATGTCTTGGAAAATGTTGCAATTAAAATAAATATACAACTTTTGTTGTAAACCCAAAATGGTATAATTTCCTTCGCTTATAAAATATCAATAGCCGAAGACTATTCAAAACGGTTTAAAGAACGAAACCTTTTAGAAGAGAAATTAATAAAACAATTTAAACCAAAAGAATATTTTATTAGATAATACCTGAGGTTCTTACATATCATAATTGGTTTTCCCCTCCACCCCAGCGGAGAAATTACTCCATTATTACAAAAGAAAATTAAAAGAATGAAATAGAAACTCTATTCTTTTGCTCAGACCCCCGGACCCCCTATTCCATCTGCTTCAACCAGTATTTATAGTTTTCAAATGAAACCACTTTTCTTTATCATATCTACTACCACATCATCATCCAATAAAAGTATGCCACATGTCATATAATATAAAATCTTCCAATCAGAATGCGCCATGTGTCAAATACTGCAATCAATATCTTAATTATTATTTTCAACCATAAAAAATAATCTTTCCCAAATCTTCAAATATTCCATTACTCCACATCATAAGGAAATATTTTCTTCATTAAACAAAATATCTTTGGATATCCTTTATCATAATTAATATCTTTCACATGTTTTCCACACTTCTACGCACTCGGTGGAATTCTTACCACACTCCCATATCCACACAATTGGACTTAATAAAATGATTCTCCATGTAATTCCTTTCGGGCTTAGCCCATTTAATCATAAATCACTTCATTTCCTCCATTTTTCCCGCATATTTCCGTATTTTAGTCCATCGAGCTTTATTTCCTTCAAAATACTTAAAACAAGTTTATTAGAGATAAAATGAGTCCTAGCTAATGTAATTATGGGTGAAAAAGCGTCGCACTTACGTTCTTATCAGAGGAGTCTATAGTTTCCACTCTACTCAAACGTGACTCATACTTTAGTCACATAACTCGACTGGGAAAATGGGCAGAGAATTCGACAACGCGCAATTTATAAAAATATCTGTCCATGTCTCTCCTACCACGTGTTAAAAGGGAATGATGTTTCAAAATACGGTCCAAGAGATGTCATCAAAACACTTGAAGGAATTGCTGCTAAATATTTGAATTCCTGGGTTTAATTTCACGTGGGTTTATCTCCAGAAAAACAATCTCCAATTCCTAATTTTACTCTAATAAATGAAGGACATGTCTTTTATGTTCGATAGTTGGGGTCAACCACTGAAATCGGATGTCAAACAAAGTTTCTACAGCTACTGGAGTGAAGGCCGCGCAAAGGAGGAACACCTATTACGTATTTACTTAGGGTTTTCATCTACTCGCATACGCAACAGAGCCAACTAGGGTTTGCACAAGTTAGGAACTCTTGAGGGTCTCTTTTCTTTACGAGATGCGTACAAAAAAAGGTCCAGAGAGGGAAAATATCAACCTTGCAGCATGGAGGTCCTTAAAGAAAATCTCTTGTTTCACGTTCGGCTGTTTCACTTTGGTCTCTGCATATCGATCTGCCTGCTTATCATGTTCCAGCTCTTAAACTACCATGCGCCCCTCCAAAGAGTTTACAATATTATCAGAAGCAAGACCGTTCAGAGTTATCACTCTCATGATATTAAATCCATCGGCAAGTGTCTCATCTGAAGTCAAGACATGGATCCCGGGAAATCACCCTCATCCCTGTCAGTTGTCTCTGCGCTCCGAATCTCTTTCTGAAAGTCCTATAAAATTGTCGAAGCTCGCCTCATCTCCATGCTACCAAGGAGGAACTCATTCTCACCATGAAGAGCATCTCTCGAAAAGCAAGGGCCAGAGTGCAATAACTTTTCAAATTCGGCTTGGATATTGTTGAGCCATTCTCGGAGCCATCTCACGTTAAAGCGAAGATTTTTATAAGTGGTCACGAGCTTTCCAAGATCTATGAAGTAACCAGAAGGAATGTTGTTCAGAATCAAGTCCCGTACGACATCGAGAGTCTCCAGCAAGTCGTTAACTATTTCGATCATAGGATGAACAACATAAGTTATTATCCCATTGTAACAATGTGGCCATATCTTTGCCAAATCGACCGGTACAGTTTAGCATATTTGGTAGCAACACTGAATCCCCCTACGAGTATTTCATTTGAGCCCAGGGTTGCACTAGGGACAACAAAATCAAGACCTGTAGTAATATATTTAGCGATATTTGATGACTAAGCTTCATCTCTTCGGGTTTCTTCGACACGAGAATCATAGTCACTGAAGCATTGTCAAGAGAGGATATTTTTGTTGTATTTCCAGTAAGTACATTTTGCGTCATTCCCACGTCATGATTCTACGAAAGAAGATGGAATCAAACAAGGTATATTGAGATATGGAAGTAAAAAGGAAATTTAGGTTTGGCGACTAAATTTGCTTCATAGGTGGGATTAGAGTTCATGGAGACAAACCACGTCTTATGCTAATATAAGGAAGCTAGTAAAGTCATAATACCCCAGGAGGCATACTCAAGGCGTCACAACATGCTAAGGATCAAGGAATATGGGAATCCTCTTACAATTAGGATTTATGTACACTTCCATGAGAAAACGCGCTAACTGACGAGCATTCGCAAGGAATTTTGGGGTACTTTCTTGAGAAAATATGTTTATCTATATATCTGCTACAACATATCCAAAGGGAGCCTCAAATGGGCAAGCGATCTAGGAGATGTGGTCCCAACATCGAAGTAAGCGCAATATGAAACGCTTCTGAAATTCTATACGGGATTCCTGATGATAAAAGTACATGACTGGGTTGACTGACCTAAACAACTCGGAATTGGGTAATTATTTTTGTGTTGAATAGATAATTATTTTGTCTTTTCAAATTGGGGTTGGGATATCAAATCCGACATGGTATGAAGATTTTACGACCATTCTACGTAAGTCTCTTAAAACTGAAATTTTCTGACGAACACCCAAACGAAGAGTCCTGATACAAACAGAACGAGTAGAAGAAGCGAATAACGACCTCCATAACTAGGTCACGCCCAATAGAGATGGAAAATAGTTTTATTTTCAAGCCTAGTTCAAAAGGGAGGCCATCAATAAAAACGAAAAAGAAGTTGGAGCTAAAAGAAAAAATTAGAGGAATTTGAATCAAATAAGGAAACTCAGGGGTTTCTTTTTCCTTTCAAAATTCCTCCAAGCCTTTCCTATGCGTGGGAGTAGTCTTCTAAGACAATAATACGTCACTTATTCTCTCGGAATTTTCGGAGGGATCAAAAGTTAAAGAAAGTTAGGGTTTTGAGAAAAATAGCTCTAATTTGGCTCAAATAAGGAAACCAAGGCCTTTTCTATTTCCAAAACTCTTCCAAGTCACATTCAAGACCTTTTTCATGTGTGAGGATTCTCTCCTAGGCCAGTGTGACGTGATATATTCTCTCGGAATTATTTTCAGAGAGATCGAAAGTCGAAGAGAATTAGAGTTTTGTCGAAAAGGCCTAATTTCAAGAATTTTATGAAAAGGGGTTTATTCTAAAAAGAGAGGGGACCGAGCCTCACCCATTACCTTGGACGGTTCTCTAAGCCTCTATAAATCCCTTTTAGATCATTGCTCTTTGGTAGGCGAATATAGATGTGTAAATAAGATGAATAAATGGATGCCTACAGTGATAACTTGCAAGTGCACAGGGTCAAATTGTAGTAATGTGTGCAAGACAGGGTCATTCCACAGGGACTTGGGGTGTATTGAAGCATTCCTAAGCTAGTTAATCTAAATGCAATGAGTGACAATGACACAATGACGCAAAGAGAGCAAAACAGGGCCTATACAAGGTGAGTTAAAGGTGACAGTGACATATACAATGGTATTTAGGCAGTGGCATATACAATGGTATTTAGGCAGTGGCAAAGGCAAAGGAAGCCAAGGCAGTGAGGGAAACAAAGATAATGAAACAGAGGTAGACATAGGCTTTACAGGGCAGTGACAGTGCATATTTACAAAGCATAGTGTAACAATAAGAGTGATAGGGGTATACAAAGAGAATGAGAGACAATGAAACAAAGAAAGAGATACAAAGATAGTGTTACAAAGAAGATGGTGACATTTGCAAGGCAAGGCAGTGAATTTACAATGGAACAACAATGGCATATATAATGGTATTTACAGGGCAGTGATAGTTGCAAAATAAACAAAACAGATGCAAACCAAGGATACAAACCAAGGCTGTGAGCCAAGGGCAGTGATGGAAGATAAGGGATAAGGTGAGAACTAAGGCTTCAATTCCACCCCTAGATGCATATAATTATCTAAGATGATATACTAGTCTTCTCCTATCACGGCGATTCCTTAATCTCAGCTATCATAAGTCAATCCCCTAGCATTACTTGTCTTTCTAAGGTACAAGCAATCTAAGATTATACTACATTCAGTTCATATAGCCTTTTCGGAAATTAAAACATGCTTGTCATCAAACTGTCATGGAAAAGAAGTGCTCATACAATAGGGTTATATTTATCTAGAGTTTCATCTCTGCCTTAGTAGTAGAATTAAAACATGATGAAGTTCTTAAACATGTTGTTTGTCAGACAACAATGTACAAAACTATCCTACTGATGCTAACATAAGAACATAACATAACATAAACATGAACATGAGCTTGATGTAAATTGTAACAATCACACACTCAAATTCAATACATGTTGGAGTTCTGAACAGCTGATATTAACAATGCATTTGAATTGAGAATTATGGAATTGAAAAGATTGATAAACCCTCAAAGCTAACAGTTCATGGAAATAACAAAACTAAACTATTCTACTGATGCTCTGGCTAATCCAGGCATGGTTAAAATTACACCCCAAGCACTCAATTTATACATGCAAGCATAATCCCCAAAATTCCCAAAAATTAGGGTTTCACCAAAAGTGAAATTAAAACTCACCAACTCTCTGAAAATTGATTCTGACTTCGACCCATTCTTCTTTTGCGTCTTTTGTGTCTTCCCATGCCTTCAATTTGTCCATTGATGCCTACCAACTATTCTCTCCAATTTCACACACAAACGGCTAGGGTTTGGGGCGAGTGAAATTGAAAAGGCTAGTTGAGAGACATAGAGGTGATGATGGACTTAGGGTTGGTGGTAAGTGGAGTTAGTGGTGGTTGTGGTAGTGACAGAGAGTTGGTGGCGGAGCAGGTGGTGGAAATGGGTTCTGCATCGGGGGTGAGGGAGAAGAGATGGAGAAGAAGGAAACTCGATGGGAATTAGGTTGGGGTGCGTTTGGTTCTGTTTTGGGTAGGGTTAGGTATTGTGGTGTTGAGCGGGTGCAGAAAATTTTGATGAACAGCGAAGATGAGCGTTGGATTGTCACTTCTGAAATGGATCTAACGACAATATGGAAGCAGGTCTTGAGCGACCGTTGGATGCCTGATACAACGAAACTGTCGGCTCAAGATGGAGTTAGGTGCTGTAGTGTGAGTCTGACGTATCGAAATCTGATGCACATCGATGAAGCGACCGTTGGATGCATCTGTGAATCCAATCTGACGGATACAGGAGAATGGGCTTTGGGTTTGAGATTTTGCTTGGGAGATAAGTTGGGCTTGGGATAATTCTGAGCCCATTTCTTCTTTAAGAACAATTTCTTCCTTGTTAAGCCCATTGCTAGCCTTTTGGTATTTCGCACAACATTCTTCGCGGCTTCCTTGCGTGATTCCTCTCGGCTTCCACCACTTTTCTGCTCTTTTCGCTCCGCAATTCATCCAAACTTTATTTATTACCTAAAAGTGCAAAATTAATTAATAAAAATATTTATTCTTGAAAACAAAGAAAATACAGAATATGGGATAAAATGTAGAATTAATGCACAAAAGATGAGTTAAATGCCAAGAAAAATATATAGAAATATGCACTTTTTAGGACTCATCACTCTTCAACAAAAACGAGCTCGTAAGGGATTTTGACCAAAATACCCTTATATTGCAATTTTGAGTATTTTCGAAGAAGAAAACCTAGATACGGCTAGAGACCGACCAAGCTCTCATCTACTCCTTCCAAAGGCCTCATTCACGTGAATATTAAGTTCTCTAAGTGTTCAAAGAAGAATGGGGTTGAAACGAAATCCAGAAAAGCAGAATTACAGAGAAAAATAAAGGGAATCTGGCTCAAAACAGGGAATTCAGGTTCATGATTACCAAAACCAAGATCAGATATGCGCAAATCCCTCTTTCAAGATGTGAATATGCTTAGGGAGGATCCATATATCTTTCATTCCAAAGAAAAATCAGGCTCATATTGGTATTGATACCCTTGGTTTCAAAGATAAGCATTTTCTCTCAGAAAAGGGGTGTCTGATTGGTACAAGGAATTGAACAAGTTCTCCACATGCAAGGTGTTGACCCCAAAAGAAATATGCACGCCTACCAAGCCTCTTCGAGCATCTCCAGAGTGTCTGAAGGAGTTAGACGCGGACAAACGAGAAATTAGGGTTTAGGTGAAGTACAAGCTTGAATTCAAAATTTGCATGAGATAGGTATTCCGAAACTTTAAAAGGTAGGTGCATGTCTTTTATCACGGATCTTCACCAACATCAAGGCCATCCAGGAAACCGTTTAGAAACTCTCTCTTCCCCACAAACCCGCATGTATATGTTCAGAAACTCAAGAATACACAAAGTGAGAAAATTATGGTTTTGGCCGAGTAAACCATAATTAACGAATCCTATTCTTCCAAGACGGAAATTTTATCCCATCAAGACTTCATTATTACTTCATTGACGTTCAATACAAAGTCCCAGGAAATTCCAAGGTCCAGAACCGATTTCAAGATCAAAGTCGCAATGATCGAAGGCTAAATATCAATTAGGGGATTCTGCATGTCTAAAAGGATGAATGAATTGTAATTGTGTAAGAATGATTTGTTACCATCTATATACTCATTATAGAACAATCAAGGTTCTAATCTGAGTAGGGGACTTAATGTAGATGGTGAAATTTGGATAAAGGATAAAAGTGTCATTTCAACCCTATAGACATAATTCAACTCTCACGGGAGAGATTAATCCCTTGGTCCTCAAGGCATCCTTAGCCACAATTTCTAATATATGTCCCCGCGAGACACTGCTGGTCGTGATGCCGTGACTCCTAGTGCACATCCTCAACGAGATACTGCTGGTCACGTAGGTTCTGTAGAGCGTAAAACGTCCCCGACAGACTTATGAACCAGAACATCCACAATTCCAGCATGTTTTCGCGAGACGCAGCTGATTGTGATGCCATGATTCCTAGTATACGTCCTCAACGAGATGCTGCTGGTCATGTAGGCTCTGTAGATGCGTAAATACGTCCCCGATAGACTTATGACCCATAGCGGAGATTTGCATATCTCCCGTAAGCACGACTCACCCTATTTGAGATCAAAGACTGATTCCTAGTACATCATCGCGAGATACACTGGTCATGTCTGCTCTAGGCTCTGACTCGACTTACTGAGGTTTCCAGATAACTCCTAGGACATCCCCGCGAGATACGCTGGTTATTGTACCTCTGAGCCTTTTCGAAAGACTCCTAGAACATCCTTTCGAGATACACTGGTCTTGTTGGCTCATCATATGGAGACACAGTTCATTCCTAGCACATCTCTGCAAGATACGCTGGTCAAAGACAAGTGAGCAAAAGTCTCGCAGAGACATTAAATCGGGCGTACAAAGCCTTTTCTCTCTCTCCCAAGACCGAGTCCCAACTGATCGCAGAGAGATACGGATCTGTTAAGAAAATCTTCGGAGACATTTTTGAGCCGTCCGCAAAAATCTTAGAGAGATTCAAATCTCTCTGCAAAAATCATGGAGAGATTTTTGAGCCGTCTGCAAAAATCTCATAGAGCTTCAAATCTCTCTGCAAAAATCACAGAGGGATTTTTGAGCCGTCCGCAAAAATCTCTGAGAGATTCAAAATCTCTCTGCAAAAATCACAAAGAGATTTTTCAGCCGCGTGCAAAAATCTCTGAGAGATTTAAATGTCTTTGCAAAAATCACAGAGAGATTTTTGAGCCTTTCACAAAATCTCTAAGAGATTCGAATCTCTCCTCAAAATCTTGGGTAGATTCACATGATAGGTACACGCCTTACCTAGCGCTCAAGCCTATTTCTTAGCCTCTCAAACGCACTCACGACTAGTAAATTGAGCCTAAATTATTCATGGATATCCAAAAACGTGGATAGGCTCTCTTGAGCACCGCATGCTTAACAAAGGGACCTACAAACAATAATATGGTTTTCACATGACATGTGTGACCGACCACGGAAAGAGAGAGATCAGCCTCATCTCCTCTCACACTCTGCACACGATTTCTAAGGAATTTCATTCCTTTTCACGTGACTCATCCTAGTCATTCCCACAAATCAGAAAGTATATCTCTATCTTGGCCAACTCGGCTAAAGAGAATATTTCTCTCTCAAATATGTCATCACAAAGGCTGATTCAGCTTCAAATAAATGGGGGGATATCAATTAGGATTTTGGTCTGGCGGTCTACAACACGTGTGAGAAATACCCGGCTTATTTCTCACCGCAAAAGAGAATAAAGGCGGTGGAATAATGAGATAAACTCAACCTAGTTTGTCCCTATTCCTGAAGAGACGGGAGAATTGTTCCGCACGGCACGGAAAGCAATCCTTATCTTCATCGACTTGAGATTAGAGAATCCATCTATAAATAGGTCATCTATTTTCCAAGCTACGATCATCTGTCTCATAGCCTCTCAGAGCAATAACTTGTTCTCTGATCTCTCTCTTCATCTTCTTTCCTCCCTAAGACCAGCCCTAATCCTTCTTCCCTGTGACTGAAGCAGCCTTTGAACGGACATTGTGCGTGGTTTAGCGAAGACTGTTCGTGCTCAACCTCCCGTAACTCACTTTCAGAAACCCTACAATTCCAGTTCTAGCCTCTCACCGATTTTAGGTAACTACAACAGCAAATCACTCGTATGACGTTTCGGTATACAAGAAAGAACACAACTAAAACTTGTGCACTGATAAGAGAATGTATGATGTGAAAACAAGATTTGATGGATTAAAATAATTCCCTTTGTATATGGAATTTTTTATGTTAGCAACGTATGTGCATAACCGGAAATCTAAGAACACAAATGATCTTGATCAAAATTTCTTAATACTCGGCACATATTATACGAATACAGTACACCATAACAGAACCCCCTAAACCCTAATTTATTCCCCATTAATCCATTATCGATTCAAAATCCTAATGTAAGTAATCATCGACAACTTTTGTTTAGCATAATAGTTTCCTCATAAATCTGTTCGCGTGTTAATTTTTTCCACACTATCACAATTAATTGCAGGAATGTACAGACAACTGATGTTGGTGGTGGAGTCGTGTTGGGGAATGGGTGAGACTTTATGATGTAATTAGCAAGGGTTGTTTTGTCCGAGTTTAAAAATTATATTGATCGGGTCCTAGTTAGCGAGTTGACTACGATTTTTTCTCTCCTCGGATCACTTATTGCTCTCCCTTTAACAAAAGTCATAAATAAATAAATTTTGGGGACCATCAATCGCGCCTTGGTGAAAATTAGAATTTTACTAAAACTCCACGGTGATAATTGGATTTATTTGGACGTTGCAATTAAAATTTTCTTTTTGAGGGGACAAACAAATAAACTGGATAAATAAAAGGTTTATTATAGGGGACAAACAAATGAACGTCATTTATGGAGATATTTTAGGAGGAATTATTCTAGGGAAGTCAATGAGTTATTTCTGGAATTGTTTTTAGGGATTATAATTTGTTACAACTATTTATTATTTTTTATATTAAAAAATAATGAAATTAATTTCCTTAGCAAAAGGTTATTTGTGTAATCAACTCCTATTTTTAAGTAATTATGGGTTCTTCATATATGGAATATCAATGTGGGTTTCACATACAACACAAAAAGAATTTGGGTTAGAAAAATAGCTCCCCGTTTTATTTATACCTCGTTAATTCACTACAGATAATTAATGACTATAGGTATATGATTAATATTCAGACCCTAGGGTAAACCCAACCACATATAAGTAAAAATTAAAATAAAGTTTAACAATAAGAAAATAATTTTAAAGACTTTAATTTTTCGTTTTTGGAGCTCCTTACATAGATAACTCCTCCTAAACAAATCATAAACTTATTTTCCAATGTATTTGCTATATTTATGTTTTTCATGTCGTTTTTTTATTTTTTTGTTATAGCCTAACCTAGTGTATGTTATTCGTATATGAAGAACACCATGGGTTTCGCTAGAACCTGAAAAAACTTGGTCGAGCCCAATAAAAAATAAAATAATAAAAAGTAAAAATCAAATATATTTATATTTGTAAGGATAAGAACGAAACTTAAATGTGTAAAGAGTTCGTTACAGAATACATCCTCATCTTACTACACGCGGTTGTCTAGCCGTTTAGTATTCCCCGAATATACGAGTATTGCCCAAAAATGATGCTTGCTAACTATGTTGGCATGAAGGCTAATTCAAACACCAAATTAACTTTAGACGAGTTTTTAAAGCTAAGTACTTTAGGAATGGCTTGCCACTTTTCCTGAAGAAACCAAATGCAAATAGTTCATGCCTTTCGAAGGGGTTTATTCTTAGGTATAAAATATGCACAACAAACAAGAATGTTGAAAATTGGTAATATAAAAGATGTTGTGTTATGGTCCCATAACTGGATAGCCCATGACTATCCAAATCAAATCACACAAGAGGATGCAAGATGATAATTTTTCCAAGATATAAATTCTGTAACTATTACTTTGTACTGATGACTCATTATCTAGCTCTATTTCATCTTAACCTAACTTTATGATATCTTTCGTACTCTAATTGGTGCTTTTAGTTTTGAGTCTCTTAAAACAGAACACTTCCAACTGATTACAGAGAACTCCTCCAACTGATTACACATAAGAGAAGATAAACTCAAAGCATTTAATGGAAGATATTATAAGATAAATATTAGGTGAGGTTTGAATTTATTAACAACTTATGTAGTCACGCGATCAATTGATAATTTATTCTAAAGTGCATTTAAGCGGAAAACTAGTCAAATTCTGAAGTCTAACCTATGGCCTATCAACTTCTAGGTGGCGTACATTTTTTTCCGGCTATGCATATGATGCATTCAAGTAATCAATTACTATTCTGAGATATATCTAATGATATCAATTTCTTATTTAAGTTATCATTTTATAGATGAATATATAAGAGGTCAACTTTAATCAATATGTCACCACATACACAAGATAAAACTTAGCTAGAGTACTACTGCATAGATTCATGTCTCCATGATCCCCATAATAATATACTTAACCTCCAAGCTAATGGTCAGTCGCTCCGATTCAGTAAAGTATAACTTTTTCTCTATGTACCGATAGTGTTGAACTTAACTTTTGCACTTGGGTGTATTCTGTAATTTGTGAACTCAAAAGCTAATCTCGGCTAAACATTTTCGTTATTGTAACGACCCAAAAGAAACTAAAATATTGACTTACTATAGGGTTGCTATAGTAGTGTTTTTGTCTTGATTTACTCTTTTTTATCTAGCAACACGATATAATTTGTAGAATGTATGCAGAGATTTTGAGCATCCTAAACAAGTATCTTAACTTAACGACTGGTAGATTATCTATGTTGTATGTTTTAATCTTATCAAATAGCTTGTGAACCTTTATAATTTGTTTTAATTTTTCCCGATAATTAGACATTCGAAAATAAAGAATCCTATATGGATTGTAAGAGCACTAATAAATGAAGATGATATTCGTCATAGCCATGAAGATCCAGAAACTCTTATTGCAAATGATCATGTTGCAAGTATGTGTACCAAAAGTTTGTTAACAAACTCACCAAACAAAAGTTCCCACCTAAGAAAGTCATAAATTTATTGTGTCTTGTTTAACGATAGTTCACAACGAGAAATCACACTATGATATTTTATATTTTGGGCAGAACAAGACAAGAATGAGACAATGTTACTCATATATTCCTTGTGCATCCCTCACTCATTTGGATTAAATTTATTGTTTTACCAATGTCTAACTTGGACTCTAATTACAATAAATAAACACCAAATGTCATATTCTAGTAGCACAAAAAACAGTTGTTTGAAAAGATGATTTGTGATAGTCATTCTGTTTTTCTATGATCATGCCAGTAAGTGTCAACTCATGATGAAACCTGCAAATTTTGTGACACAAAAAAACAGGATAGATTTCAAATCCAGTCACAAAATATGATTAAATGGATGAAATTAAACCGTATCAAATTCCAGTGATAATTAATCATCAAAACTGTATTCAACAGCTTCATCAGAAAAACATCAAAACAAATTAACCCTACAAAATAAATTCCAAACTCAATTCTTATATATAACTGATTAACCAATGATCAATAATTAAATTGAAGATGAGATTTTTGATGGCGGAAGCAAAAGCTAATCCACCTCTGAAGTGGATACACCAAATCAATACTAAAATCCATGTTACAATCCGTAATACATAAGATACAATCATATATAGAGGGTTTATTTCCACTTTATTTCCACTTTTATATCTGTTTCTCTCTCTGTTCTCCATAAACTAGACTTTCGTCTTTCGTCGCTTTTACTTCTTCTTTTATTTTGTGCAACTTCATTAATATTGTAGTATCAGGATAATTAAGATGCAAATAACCTCAGTGAGGACGAAACCAAATACACTTGTTCATGTATTGAACAATCATCCATACCCCAACTGAAAAATCATCCAATTGATTTAACCTCAAAGAAAACCCAAAACCAAACGCTAATACTTATCCTCCTAAATTTAAATTTTTGTGAACAAAAATTAAATGCCAGTGATCATTAGGATGATTTGATGAATTTGACGACGATGGTGACCTATGAATCTTTGATCATGATTTTGAGATTGAGAAAAGAAGAGAGAGACCAAATATATTCCTATTTTATAAATACTAGTTATTAACTAAAAAGTCACTGGTTTTGTGCTGAATCAACCTCCAATAGGCAAAGCCGGAATGTGCACCCCGGTTTTAGAGGGGTGCACAAATTTACACTCAAAGAAATACATTTGAATAAAATTTTGGGAAAGGAGGATGATTGTATGCTAGTAGTTCTATGATAATTCTGGGACTACCTTGTCATCATATGATTGAAAGATAGACTGAAGTTGTTAGAGCATAGCTCGGTCGACCTCGTATGCGTTGCTATATCAAACATGTTTGTCAATGTTAGTGATCAAAACTATGAGTCTTGATTTCTAGTCTATTATACCTAAGTCTCGGACTAGGATAGAAAAGTGTAGTTGAGCTCAAGGACTTCATGGAGATTCATCATACAACGACGAAGATCTACTCAAGGAACCGTGGAACTTCATCAACAAAAAGGTATGTGGAGATTTGAACTTATCTATCACTCAAAAGTCTATCTATTCTATCTCCTACTTCTTATGAGACAAAAAGTCGTATACTATATAGACTGGATCATACACATTTGACATTTCGAGTCGAGTATTCACTACTTATCTTTTTCTCGAAATCGTGTGTTGGTAAAGCGTTTTGCTTTGATCAAGTTTATCTTCACCTAGTGACGAAAGTCATGAAAAGTTTCAATTACTTTGAGAATTGCTCTGACGTGACACAGTCTGTGAATAACGGCTATATAACGTCCTCTGAGAATGTCTCAATGATTGGAATGAGAGTTTAGATTACATAACCATGTATTCCTTAATCCGAAGTTTTTGAACTTTGTTGATTGAGAGAAACCGGAGGAATTGGCTTTTCCAAGTCCGCGAACTGACGGAAGTTCTCTTAGCGAGAATTTCTTCTGGGATTTTCCAAAAACTCGTTTGCGTGTTTAGTCCGCGAACTCAGTCCGCGAACCTAGTCCGCGAACTGGTGGAAGTCTCTTTGCCGATATTTTCTGCTGAGTTTGGAAAACTCTGTCGGTTCCCTTAAGTCCGCGAACTTGTTTGTGAGCTTAAGTGGTTATGATCTAAAGATGTGCTCTGAACATGAAACTTAAATTACTAAGGAATGCTTTATGCAAACCGTGGCTATTAAGTTCATGAGCCTATTCATCGAATCGAATCATCTTTGTTTCAATTGTGTCTTGTGTAGTTACATAAGATCTCATAGCAATTGAACAACTCTCTAACTAGTTCATTTGATTCAATTGAACTAGTTATGGTGAAGAAGAACTAGGTTAATATGAAATGCTCATATGGTTAACCTTTTGGGTTACTATGTTGAACCAACATACACGTACACGTTTGGGAATGGTTTTCACAAACCCAGTAAACGTCTACCCAAGAGTGTGTGACAAGCTAAGTTTTCGATCTAACGGTTGAGAAATATTAGCTTGAATCTAAATCAGGTTTTCATCTAACGGTGAATATGGATTGCTTTGTAACTAAGTCAAAACCCTGATTTGAAGGCTATATAAAGGAGACATCTAGCATTGGGTAAAACTAATCCCCACACGTCTGTGTGATACTAGTGCGCTCGCTAGAGTCGATTCTCCTTTAACCTTTTGGTTTTCTTCTCTAAAACCAGGTTAACGACTTAAAGACTTCATTGGGATTGTGAAGCCAGACCGATACTACTTTTATCGTAGTTGTGTGATCTGATCTTGCATCTTCTATCGTACGAGTACAATCTTTGATTGGCTTGAGCTCGTGAGAGTTCTCTGATAGGCAAGATAAAGAAGTCACAAAAATCTCCGTCTCACTTTTTGTGATTCCTCGACAAACCGCTTGTGTAGTCAAGAAGGATTGTTGAGAGGTGATTGATTAATTTAGGCTGTTCTTCGTGAATATAAGACCGGATTATCAATTGGTTCCTGTTCTCCTTGATTTTATATCTTAAGACGGAACAAAACCTAGGATTTTTCTGTGGGAGACAGATTTATCCTTTGATAGACTTTTATGTGTGAGACAGATTTGTTTATTATCAAGTCTGCGATTTTGGGTTGCAGCAACTCTTAGTTGTGGGTGAGATCAGCTAAGGGAATCAAGTGCGCAGTGTCCTGTTGGGATCAGAGGCGTAGGAGTACAACTGTACCTTGAATTAGTGGGAGACTGATTGAGGTTCAACTATAATCCAGTCCGAAGTTAGCTTGGAGTAGGCTAGTGTCTGTAGCGGCTTAATACAATGTGTATTCAATCTGGACTAGATCCCGGGATTTTTCTGCATTTGCGGTTTCCTCGTTAACAAAACTTATGGTGTCTGTGTTATTTCTTTTCCGCATTATATTTTATATAATTGAAATAATACAGGTTGTGCGTTAAGATCATCAATTGGAAATCCAACCTTTGGTTGTTGATTGATATTGATTGATCCTTGGATATTGGTCTTTGGTACCGTCCAAGTTATTCCTTGTGTTTGATTAAAGACTCGCTATTGTTTTAGCTTGAGTAAATCAAAACAAGTGAGAGATATTGACTCCTTGAGATACTTTAATCTATATTGAGTCTGATTGTCTAGTTGATTCTCTAGCAAAGTATTTCGGAGTTAGTCCATACAGATTGCTAAGCGAAATATTGGGTGGTGTTGTTAGACCCCCGCTTTTTCAGAAGTGATCCCTATAAAAGATGTAGATGCATTTTGGAAGCACTTTTCTTCCCATCCTCATCCTAAAGAAGTTTATGAACAAAATTTTATGGTGTGAAAATTACATATTGAATGTGAAAAGTACATATTAAATTACATATTAAAGCGGCTAGGTGAAAAGTACATATTGAATGTGCGGAAAAAAATAAATAAATTTGTTGCACAAAATTAAGCCAATTGTTCACCCCTATATTACTGAAGCTCTCGAACCAAAAAAAGTTCCCAACGGAAGGGTAGGAAAGAACTAAATTATTTTAAAAAGAAAAGAAAAAACTAATAAAAAGTTCTAAAGGGATCTACCTGCTCATGAAAACACTGAGTTATCATATGAAGATGATTCCTTTAATCCAAAGTAAAACAAGTGAGAATCGGTATGAAGTGATGGTTCCTTATAAACAAAGACCAACAGGTAAAAGTAAGCATGAAACGATGTTCCCCGTGAAACAAAACTAAAAAATTTAGAGATGGAAAACTTATATTCCATTAACGACTACCTAAACAACCCTTCAGGATTATAATGGTAAAAGTTTTAGACCTAAAAATGTGATAATTCAATAAGTCAATGACTAAACACAACCCACAACTTGACTAAATGCAACCTTAAAAAAAAGACTAAATGTTTGTATACCTATTTACGTGGGTAACCACCACTTATGATCATTTTTGTTCTTCTTCGTGACTTACATGTGATTTCAATCTAGTTTACTGCTAGTTACTACCCTTCCTTATCTTTGTTTCTCGGATTTATGTTGCCCTTCTAAACTACCTAAGAAATTAAGATCAACTTTTGGTTTTGATGTTAACTAGAAAACCCGGCCAAGTTTCTTAAGAGAGGTTAAAGATTTGAGACAATTTTTTTCTCGATAATTTGTATTTATTTAATTTTCTTGATCCTGAGTGTGTAGTTCTTCTTCATTAACCGATGTGATATGATTATTGGATCTGAAAAATTAAAGGAGGATTATTAGTAATGAGGACTTAATTGAAAATCTTTTTTTTTTTATGTTTTGCTAGTATCAATTATATATCTAAAGATCAATTTGGGTCTGTTAATAAGATGGTAATGCTAGTCTGGTTTATAATGCCATATGAACCTACTCATTCTCTTTTTTTCCTTTCTTTTGCCGAGTGAAACTAGCATAAAACGTAAACATAAATTCTAATACCAAATTCTAAATATAAATCGAAAATTAAGAAATACTTAACTAGTTACATGTTCAGAGACTTGATTCTCCTTCCAATGAAATAGAAAGATAATGAAACCCTAACTGTTTTAAAGAGGCAGAAGAACAAATATAAAGATTAATGTGGGTTTCGGTTACTCACGTAAAATAGGTATACAAACATTTAGATATTTTTCTTAGGGTTGCATTTAAACAGATTGCGGGTTGCATTTAGTCACTGACTTCAATAAAATTAGACTTGTATGTCTCAATAACTTCTTCCTTACTTTATATCCACAGATAAAGTTGGTGGGTATCAGATTGTTTCTTGATAAAGTTTATTATCCTGGTTAGAAATCTGAGTTATTGCTAAAACATGAAAAATACTAACTTTACAAAGTGGTTGGTTGTATAGATTGGAGGAATTATTCTCCGAGAGGGCTTGGACAAACCACTTGAGTTAAAAAACGATGATGACATGGTAATAGAGTTAAGTTAACTTCGAAAGTCGTTTCACCAAGGCAATGTTTACCTTTCTCGTGGTTATATATTGATATATGTACATAAGCTCAAACTTTATATATAGACCGCATGATAATTAATTATCGTCCTTTTTTTTTTCTTCTTCTTCTTTTCTAAGCAATAGATGGTAGGTCGAAATAGAGAAAACTCGAAAACTTGCATTAACTTTGTAAATCCGGCTATTTGAAAATATTGTACATAACTAACACTAGTATAATAAAAATAGCCCGTAATTGTTTTTACAGGATCCGATTGACTGCAAAACACATCAAATTATCCCTTACTATATCACTTGGGGATTGAAATAACCAAATAGCCGGTAAATATGAGTTCATTAAATGTTGGCATGGATCAATACATGAGCTTTAATTATCTTGGCCATCATGGACTAGAATTATAATTTGCATACATAATAAAAAAACGCTATCTCGCACCATATCATTTGGGCATTGAAGTAACCAAGTAGTGGCAGATGCGGGTTCACTAGATATTGGCAAGAATCAATATACGAGCTTACATTATCTGGTCATTGAGGATTAGAATTAGAATTTGCATGCAAAATAAAAAAAATAAACCTTGTCTTATGTTTTACTTTTTACTAGTCGTTTCCTGAAATACGAGTCCAATTTTGTGCACACTCCTTTAACGAGTGTGCACATAACAATTTAATCTGATTGGTCCCCTTTAAATAACGGTTTTCTCATTTCATTAAATCAGTTTTTCTTTAATTTTAATTTATTTTAAATCTAAGAAAGGAAACTATATCAAATATTCTCCTAAATTACAGTGTACCCAATATTCAGCTTCTCTGCAAATTGTTAACTAATAGTAATCTTCGGAAAAGTTGGATGATAAAGCATTAAAGAGTGTATCTTACGATTTTGAAATATTATATCAACAGACGAACAAAGAAAATCTGTACACTGTATATTACAATTTTGAAACACGGGGTATCTTGTACGCATGAAGAACACCAAGCAGATCATAATTATAAGAAGAACATTCAGGAGGCATCCCTATTGTCCAACTGAATAATCACAACAGACAAAGAACAAGATATGATACCTACTATCGATTATCAATTTGTGATTGCAAATTAAATAGTCAGATCTTTAGCATACTCCACTACATTAAGCAACTAATACGAGCTATGAAAGTATTTTGATTTGTAAGTCATATGAGTTCTTGGACTAACAACTCGGTATAAGCTCAATTGAAATTAATAGGGATCCACTAGTCACTGAAATCAATCACATACATTATGATGACCAAGTTCAATCACATACACTATGGTGACCAAGATCATCACATATTTTTCTTAGTTTAAATTTAAACAAAGTTTGGGCCATTATCATCAAAGTTCATAATACTTCAGAAGAGAAAAAAAAACGAAGTTTATGATTCATTAGTTATTTCCTATGTTTAAAACGCTATAATTTAAGTAATTAGTAGATATGATATATTTTTCTTACCTGCTTTAGATTAAATTAATTTTATTTGAATTTTCTTATTAAATAGATAACTCGTTTTTTCAACCAACCAATAAGGTTGTTTTGTTATGTGCACACTCTTTAATGGAGTGTGCACAAAATTAGACTCGTGAAATACCTTCTTACCCTCTTCCCAATCTTAAGTATCATTTTCAATGAAATCTCAAAATTAAAACACAAAATTGGTTAAAAAGATCAAAATCAACAATTTCTGGGTGAAAAAGACATTTAGATTTTGATACTGTTTAAATGGACAAAAATGTAAAAATAACCAGGATGTAAACAGTTTCATCCTACCCATTTTTAAATACTTTTTCTTATTTTTAATTTACATCAGGATGCATCCAGTTTCATCCTTGCTATTTTTTAAGTTTAAGTCAGGATGAATCCAATTTCATCCTTGCTATTTTTTTTGTGTCAATTTCATCCATAATAATTTTTACTCGTTCATTTGAATCATGTTTTAAAAATATTTGGACAAATGACCTATTTTCCGAAATTAAAAAAATTGTGAACTCTTTTGAGTAAATAGACTAATAGATAGTGAATGTCATGCCATACAGGATAAAGAGGAGAACATGAAAACCTGATTTTTTAAAGAAAATGAATAGTGTTTTTCGGATATTTTTCTCCGACATCAATTGTTTATTAATCTATAGATTGTGGAGCTTCGCAATATTATTTTGATCGCATTAAACAGGGGATTGTATGGGATTACATAGCCCAATTCAACCGTTTTGACCCCACCTTAGATTAGCTACATTGCTTATTTTTTGTGCTAGACAAATAAGACCCTTTGATTCACTAGCAAAACAAAAGTAAAATCCTTTTTCAGCCCTACAATCCACCACTAAAGCAGTGCAATGAACTTCAACCGTAAACTTTTTCAACTGCAAAGCAAATGGATATTTGTGTCAGTTTTGATCATAAAGAGGAGTATCACGTAGGAAATACTTGAGGAAAGATGTCATGAGCCGGGCTAATCGCGGTCAGGCAGGTGGCCCTAAATAAACCCGATCCACTAAATATCAGTTCGTTCTTGAGTTTGACCGTTAGGCGGGAAAAAGACAACCTCTTTGTAAAGTTCATACAGACAGACAACAAAGTAACAGCTCTTTTGTATACGAATCTAGTAGATTACGAGGAAACTTTATGATGATGATGCTGATACCTAACAGTCTATTCCATATTTAGGGTTCAACACCTGCCATCATCATCACCTGCCCTCAGCCATCGTTGTCTTACACGTGACAGAATCTGGAACAACCAACACAGCTGAGATGTATGTTACAGCGGAGTTTCCTAGTGCAAAAATCTGCAACTGAATAGCCGTTGGGTTCACAGTATCTAAGAAATATTAGGTAGAAATAAATTGAAACGTAAATTACATAATATTGAAATTCCAAAATTTGAGCTTTACAACGGTAAACTCGTTAACATTCTCTACTCTATAAATTCTGGCATCCCATTCTCACTTCTCACTCACACTCTTAACTCATCTCTTTCAGTCTCATCGTCTTTGAGGATATCTAATCTCTATTTGTTTCTGAGCTTCTTTTTTGAGGTATTAGAATCAAACCCATATCTGAAATAATGGAGTCCTCAAAGAGATACCTGGTGAGTATTGTGGCAGTGGTTTTTCTAGGTTTCCTATCTTCTTCAACTGAAGCTTCTAATAACATCCTTGTTGGTGGTAAAATGGGATGGGTGAGTAACCCATCTGAGAATTACACTAGCTGGGCTTCAAGAAACAGGTTTAACATTGCTGATACTCTGAGTAAGTCTCTGTCTCTGTACCTATCTCTATATATATATATGAAGAATCTCAATCTATTTATCTATCTGTGATCATTTGATTAATGGGTTATTATGTTTGTTAATATTGTAGTTTTCAAGTACAATAAGGGACAAGATTCAGTCTTGGTTGTGAGCGAAGATGATTATGATTCATGTAATACAGCAAGCCCAATGAAGAGCATGAACGATGGAGAATCAAAGTTCACGTTTGATAGATCAGGACCATTCTATTTCATAAGTGGTAACCAAGGCAGTTGTCAGAAAGGTGAGAAATTATACCTTGTCGTAATCACACCTAAAGTATCATCTCCTCCTACACCAAGCCCTCCTGCTACTCCTCTAGGGTCTTCTCCATCTCCTACTGCCGAGATTAATGCTACTCCTCCAACAGCACCAGTGCCAAGTACACCTTCTAAATCTTCTTCAACTACCAATTCTATTGTCTGGGTTTCCGCATTGGTCTCTCTTTTGGTGGTCAGTGTGTCTCTATATTAAGATGCTATAATTGGGCCGTGCGGATGGATGATGTCTTTCTTCTGATTGTTTATGGGTTTGCTTGTGTTTGATAACCTAATTAAGGTATTTGATGCATTGTTGATGTCTGAGCTTGGTTTTGTAATTTTAATATTGACTATTTGTATTTTGTTTATATACTTGTTATGTTACTGCTTAGGCTTGATTCAAGCTAAGTGGATTTGGAGTATTCAGCATTAATTGATATCTTATAAACAATTTGTTTTATGATTTTTATCGTCTCCCATGTTAAGCTTGTAATTTTAAATCTATCTGCCAAACTATCTAAAGATAACATGTTTCCTTTACAGAAAGTGGATCACATATAGTGAATGGATGAATAACATTAAGGGCCTTATTAGTAGTAAGCTGGGAAGGATGCTGCAATTATTGCAGTTGTGAATTTTGCAAATGCGAAATTCTGCAACTGCTAGCTTGGTGTGCTTGTATAATGAATTAGGAAATGAAAGGGTGTTAATTAGTATATGTAAAAAGCTGCTAGCTACATCTAAACTCAACTGACTAGGACTCGGTAGTATAAACCTTGTCTACAGAAAATAGCTAGAACAAGCTTTACCATCAAGCACAGTGGTAGAATCATTAACAGTGAAGAAGTACCGGCAAGAAACTTTAGCCCATGAGAGTGAAAGACCTGATCGATCTTTTTAATTGGATTTTTTGAGACATTATAAAATGAAATCTCGGTAATATTTGCCGGGACTTTTAATAGATGGGACCATTTGAGATCTGTGCAGAAAGTTGCAGCTCAAGAAAGATTTACCAAGCACTTTTGCTTTTTTTATGTGTGGAACAAAAAGGTAATATTCATGCAGAAATTGAAAGGCAAACGCCATCACATTGCAATACATAAGTTACAAGCTTCAGTCTACACACCTAAGGTATAGCCCATTGGTGTATGAATGGATTTTTGTTGGTCTTTGACAGATTCAACATGTGTAAATGTAATGCGGCAACATTCTTTGCCCATTAATAGTAAAATCCTAAATTTACAAAACCAAGTCAAACAAAGAAGTTCCAATTCCTGCTCATAGATAGATTATTGGATCAAGCGTAAAAAACGTTGAATCACAAATATTCACCATAAAAACGAAAAACCTATTAAATTCCCAATTACCACCCCCCACTTCTCTCTTCTTATAGCCTCCTCATTACCTCTCCCTCTCCTTTGAACAGGAAGGGCAGAGTCCTAACAATAAAATCTCCTTTCTTGTTTTTTTTATTAAGGATTTACTTACAATGGCTGTCAAAGCTTTAATGGTCTTTCTCTTCTTAGCTGTGGTTTGTTTGATAGCTGAATCTTCAGCTTCATCTTCTGATGCGATATTGGGTGTCGTAAGAGCATCAACACCAGGGACATGCAATGATTTAGTTGGAGAATGTATTAATGAAAATGATGAATTCATGATGGAATCAGATATTACTCGTCGTTTCTTGTTTAGACCTAGAAGACATATCAGTTATGGTGCTCTTAAGAGGAACCAGGTTCCTTGTTCACGCCGTGGAAAGTCTTATTACGGTTGCACTAGAGCAACCAGGGCCAATCCTTACAGAAGAGGTTGCAGTAGAATCACTCGTTGCGCAAGGCTTATCAGATAGAGGACGAATGATCTTATCATCAAAAACAGAAGAGAGAAAATTAAATAAAAATAAAAATGAATTTCTTTTACGCATGAATGCAAATTATTTGGTGGTGTATTTGCATATATAAAGATTATCAAAGTTGTATTTGTATAAATAAAATGGGAATTACAGCTGATATACTAATTAGTCATGTCACTGTTTAATTTCTTTGTGTTATTATATTTTTTATAAATTCTACACTACTGTTTATATAACTGTTTATAATTAAGAACCAAATGATTCTATTGTTTCTTCGTTTGGGGTATGTGATTTTTCTTTTCAAAAGACCACCTTAGTACTTGTACAGGAGTGCTAGATCTCTTACAAATGTTTATTTGTGAGATTTCCCCTTCCGTCTTCTCTTGATTGCAGAGGCTGTCGTAGGGGATTTTGCGTGCTGCCAAGTTCAAATGCATCTCCGAGGTTGATTTTTTTTTTATCGGTCAATAGAAAATAGATTAAAAAGCACACAAATCGTGCGCAGACGATTACAACTTAATAAAAACAACAACAAATTCCTAAAAGAGAAAACTAAAGAAATAGAATTTCAAAATATACAAGAAGAAAAACCCTCTTGGAATAATAGCTGAAATTTGCAAACCATGAAGGTTACAATCAAGTAGTACTCTCATCAACTTCCTCTGTGGTTAGATCCTGATGATTTTTCCTAAGGTCGTTAAACATTTCTTTTTGACCTTTCTTTGAAGAGGGAAAGCTTAATCCCCATAAAGAACCTGCATCCATGAGCAACATCTGATATTTTATTAGGATCATCGAGGGATTTAGGATTACCTTTCTTTTTTGAACTCAACGTACCATTTGGGAAGAGACCTGTAGCTTTTGACTTTAGGTTCGAAGCTTGTTTGGTGCTGATCCTTGCATCTTCCTTTACTAAGGGAGATGAAACAACCTCTTGCTCGTCTTCAAACCCGTGGAATCTGTTGTACGTTTCAAAGCCAGGAGGAACGGATCTGTAGATGTGCTATTTGCCACTTCAAGCGACGGTTGAACGCTTGTTTCACAACCCATCGTATTACCTTCCTGAATCTCCTCAAGCAATAAAGACTCTTTGGTTTTCTTAGTCATCTTTTTCTTTTTCTTAGTAATCTCATTAAAAATGGAAGTATCCTCAAATTCAATTGAAACATGCTCCATTTTTGACCTGCATTCAGAGACTAAGTGTCCCACAATCTTGCAGTGAGAGCAAAATTTAGGGACCTTGGGGAATTCATCACACTGCCAAAAACCCTTACTGTCTTCAACATCTTCACCAACCGAAACTCGATCTGGGATTTTAACTGCAAAATCAACTCGACCAAGAAACTTGCGAAAAAACCAAAATCCATAGAAAGAGTGTTCTTATCTACCTGGATAGGTTTGCCGAAGGCTTTATCCATAGCCAACAAATTTTCCTCTGTCCAATATTCTAAGCTGAGTCCTGAAAACTTAATAGATCTCTGATTTTCCGGGTTAAATCTCTGTTCCAGTCTCTTACTTCCAAAATTTGATCATCAACTTTCCAAGAGCCTCCGGACCAAATCTTAATCTTATCAATCTCATTATCCAGCTTTATAACGAAGAATCCCTTTCCAATTGGAATGAGTTTAACTTCACTTTATATCTTCCATTGAGAAAACAATTGCTTTCTAGCTTCTTCTAGCTTCACATGGTTTAAATCAAGCCTCCCGATAAGACTGAACTTCCATTGATTCAAACCTCTCATATACATACTATTTGTGAGCTTAATGGCTGGTAATTTTCTTTTTAAATAAGGAGAAGGAAGTGCATTCAAAACTGCAGCAGAAACTATCCTTTTTGCAGGACGTTTCTCCATAATTAAAGAAGAAAGACCTCCCTTAAAAGGATCAACATTCATAGCAATGGACATGTTAAACCACAATAAAATCAAAGAAAGCTGCTGGAGATAGGCGCAAAACAACAAGCGCAAAACACTAAAAACACAGATTGACTAAGAAAGGAAAATAGGAAAACAAAGAACAACATGATGGGAGAAAACAAAACCCAAAAAAAGTTCAGAACAAACAGTAAATAGGATTCAGGAAAAGGAGGAGAAAGAAATTTTAATAAAGAAGAAAGATGACTGCAAACAAAGATCAAAAAGCTAAAAGGAAGGGATCGAGCACAAAAATCAGTACATCATACTTGAAACCCAAAAAGTTAAAATCCCTAAATCAAAAGAGAGACACAAGATTAATAAGGAAATCATCACAAGAGAACAAGTGAAATAAGATTACCCATCACTGCAATTCCGAAAAACATGATCATAGGTTGATTGTTTTATTTGGATTATGTTAGAGATCGGTGCAAAGTGGAGACGTTCAATGCACAAAACTTGAATCAATTATATGGATTTACTTTCACCGGAGGTGACGGTGAAATACTTATATTCACTTTCACCAATGTGCATGACAACCATATGAGCGTAGATTTATCCATTTCATCATCCCAGGAACTAAAGAAATAGTTTTTACATAATTATTTTTTTTTCAAAATTAGATTTTATTTATTGGCGAGGAGGATGTGGGGGTATATCCCTCATATATTCATCTAGTTGGTTACTGATAAAACTTGGTGTTGTGTCCTGCCACAACTCAGACATCTTAAACTTTCTAGATTGTTTTGCTAATAAATCTGCCACACTGTGGCACTCTCTTATTACATGCCTTACTTTCCATAATCTAAAACTATTAATATAAAACTTAACGTCTTTAATAAAAAGTAATTGCTCCCAACCAATACTTGTATCAGCAATGATGAGTGCGTCTCTAGAATGATACAGTCCACATGTAGACCCTTAGCCCATCTCACTACCTACGAAGCTGCTATACATTCCGCCTCTTCAGCACTTAGAAGTTTGTTTCTGAAGATGCATTTCGATCCTCGATAAGACCCTGCAAAATCCCTTATAAGTAGTCTTATACCACAGTCTTTATATAGTAATTTAAATGAAACATCAAAGTAGATAGTAAAAAATGGTGCCTATGGAGGAGACCATCTACTATCTCTAGGTAAATGGATAGAATTTATAGTCAAGCTAGGCCTAGAACTATGTGTAAGAACAGAATGATAAAGGATCTAAGCTCTCTTAATGCAAAAAATAAGATTTGGTTTAGTTTTTTCAAAGACAGCCTTACATCTCTCCTTTCATATCTCCCAGATAGTACCAGAAGCTTGTATCTTATATTCTTCAGTTGCTTGGTTGTTAGGATTGAACCAACTCGCAATCCAAGCTTGCACATCATTAGCAAATGCCCTAGAATTTATACCTCATGGAACTGATGTAAGAACTAAGAACTGCTCTGGAAAAAGTACAATGCATGAGGATATGATATGTACTCTCCCATTCGTGTTTGCAGAACAGACAAACTGATATTTCGCCTCCAATATTACTCATAAGCCTTTCACTGGTAGGCACATCGTCAGTAAGACACTTTCATAAGAATACTTTTACTCTTACGGCAGTTTTCAGCTTCCACAATTCTTTCCATATTCTGTTTTATACACCATATTGATGTTGCTCTCTATGTTTCAGTTCCATTATCTTGTTATAAGCAAACTTATTAACAGCGAATAGACCGTTGTTGGTGAGGGTCCAAACTAAGTTATCGTTGGCGTTTTGAGGAATTCTGATTTGAAGAATATTCTCTGCAATATATATTCTTCAAAAATCCGGTGTATGATATCTACCTTCCAAGTTTTTGTATCTGCATCAATTAGATCAGAAACCAAATTATAATCTTGAATATTTATAATAGTTTTTGCAGCTGATAGAAGTGTGTATTCAACTCCTAGAACCCACTTATCAGTCCATATCATTATGCTTTTTCCTTCACCAACTTGCCACAAACTAAATCTTCTAATGAAGGCCACACACTTTTCCATGCCCAAGTAACATTTTTCTTTTCAGATGCATTAAGAAGAGAAGTATTAGGGAAATACTTTACTTTGAAAGATTTTGAAAACATTTGACTAGAGTGATTGCATAATATCCATATGCAGATCTTGCCAATAAAACTTGATTAAAAAAAATTATATCTCTAAATCCCAGACCTCCACTCTCCTTGTCGGTACACAATTTCCCCCAAACAATAGTTATTATACCCACTTTCCTTGTTCCACTAGAATAATATTTGGACTCTTTCTAGCTTTTCAATGGTACTGTCAGGTAATTAAAAAAAGACATATTTCACAAGAATTGTTCTGCCAGACTAATTAACTAACTTCCCATTCCATCTTCTCAATTTGTTCTTCATATTCTTGACAATTTTAGAAAACAGACTTGATTTTCTTTTGTTGAGAAATAAGGGGATACCAAGATATACTTCTTCCATACTCATGCATTGGACTTTGAGTTTTCTTGATAGCATTCTGCAACGTCCTGGATGCAGATTCTTTGAATAATAAACTGCTGATTTCTGATTGTTTTCAGAAATTGAAATGGAGTTACTTTTAAATCAACACTTCATTCAAGTAAACACCACCACTAACCCTCATGTTAGTGACAGACTCATTAACATGTTACTAGAGAAAATTACTGAAGCTGATAACGTATTTCTTACAAGGGTTCCTGATGCTGAGGAAATTTCTGGAAGATTCTTTGGATAATAAACTGCTGATTTCTGGAAGTTTATTTGTTGTCTTTAAGAAAATCTGACTCAGTTAACATTATTGTCTTTAACATATTTCTTACAAGGGTTCCCAAATATGAATTCCCATTGTTGTCTTTTAAAGACTCAATTTTGTTCCCTGATCTCATTTGGTTATCCATCACATGAAAATATTTTGTATTGTTGTCCATTTCCATGATATGACTCTTCCCAGACTTTTATCTCAAAAACTGACCCTCCCTTATCTGTCATTCTTCAATTTGTTGTTTCAAGCTTTGAACTCCTAGAGTGTTACTTCTATCTATAAGAGAACCTTGTAGTTGCATCATTTCTTGTTGTATACCCTTGATTCTGTGTTGAATGTTCCCAAAAGTTGTTTTGTTCCAGACTATAAGATATCTTTTAGTGAAAAAGCGGGGGTCTAACAACCACACCCAATATTTCAATTAGAAATCTGTATGGACTAACTCCAATATACTTTATAGAGAATCAACTAGACAGTGAGACTCAATCTAGAGAAAAGTATATTGGTGGTATTTTTCAATGATGTTGTAGTAAGATGATTCGTTCACTCAGATTTGTTGAGAATTTGTTTTAAGACTTAATAAAGAAAATAAGGAAAAATATATACACACAATTTGTCACAAGATGAAGAGATGCTGAGACGCGGGATTCCACTACTTTTCATATTGTTATGGTTCAATCATTAACTCTAGACAATATAGATCAAACAAAAGAAGTTGTGACTCTAGTTCTTTGCCAAAAATAGATTTCGTAAAATATTATTTGTAAGTTAAAAGCATGACGCATCTAAAGCATTTAGAACTAAGCATGCGACATCTAACAAAATAACAAATAATTAATAGAAATCATAAAGCAATTAAATCAATTCAAATAGTCAATAAAAGAATTAATTCATTTACCACAATCATGAAAAGTTGCTTCCTCCGTCGTCCCATTGATGGGGTTTAGCTCCACATGGTGAAAACACACTCAGAATAATTTTTCATTGCTCAAAAGTGCTTACAAGAGGTGAACATATTATAAAACAGAAAAACTCTCTGCACCTTTCTATTATACTCTCTGTTTCTTCCCCTAACTCTCCATCCCCTCGTCTAAAACTCTTCAGCACCTTATATAGCCTCTTATGCACAAGAAATATCTTCCATAACTACAAATATTTTTCATTACTCGGCATTAAGGAAAATATTATCGGGAATATCTTTTTACCTTTTAAACTTCCAAAACCAACAACAACTCCTTCTTCTATGTTCTACACTTCCACACGTTTCTGAGTTGGCAAAGAAATCTCTTTCAATCAATAGAATATATTCCAGAAAGTAAAATCTTCTCTCACAGTTCACGTATCTCCCATAATCAATTCCACAATATCAAGTATTTATCACGTGAAATCTTCTTGCATACCATTCCTGTTTTAATGCAACAGGATATTCCCAATCAATTCCAGCGAAAAGATCCCAACAAATCAGCCCAGAAATCAACACAGGAAGTTACGCAATCTAAAACTATTTTCCCGCCAAAATGTATTCTTTAAACAGTGAAGAAGATGGTGATGATTTCCCCTTATCCAGTGATAGGGTATGGATAACACGTTTCTTTCGGGTTGCCCCGGGCAACTTTTCGAGCCGAATTTCCACACATGTTTATTTCTCCAAAAACACCTTCACATACACAAAAACACCATAATAAGTACAAAATCGAGTACCAACATGGAGATAATTGAGGACAACTTAGACACAAAAATGTTTCTATCAAATACCCCCAAACTTATTATTTGCTAGTCCTCGAGCAAAACAAAAAAAAAACCGAGTTAGTCTCGGGTGGGTTTAACAGAGGTGTACCCACAAAAACCATGACTTCTAATTGGTAACAAGTATCTAAAGAGCTATGAGGACATACATATTCTCAACCTATCTCCAAGTAACTAGAATGCCATAGAAATTAAAGGTGTCAGCTCTAAAGCTGACTGAAGAAAAGGGGAGACACATCCACACCACTGCTAGATAAAGAGATATCCGCTACACAACTAGATAAACATTGTAAGATGCGTCCGCTGCTTTACAGCTGGATAAGATTAGGAGAGAGATCAAAATGAGAGGGACATCTGCTACACAGCTGGACTAATTACGTGTGATGAGTTAAACCAGTGCTATAAAGATCTTGTGCCATATTGAAAGCAGACTAACAAAGCAACCAAAATGCATCTTTCTTCGACTCTCTCACAGTGCTCAGTAGAAACAACGCCTTCTTCGGTCTTCAACTGTTGATGATAAACTCTCGAACCTCATAGAACCTTGACAATTAACTCTTCTCTTTGATTTCTTGCTTGACTTATAAATTTCTTCTTCCCTATGGCCTTATTGAACAAAAAGAACGTAATGATGTTTCATTTTTCATTTTTCATTTTTTTTTTTCTTTTTTCATTTTTCATTTTTTTTCTTGAGTACAAAAAATTACAAGACAAAAAATTACAAGGCCATGAGAGAAGGACTTTAAAAACTTGGATCTTCGAAACTTAAGATGTCTTGGTATCATGAATTCCAACAACTTATATCATTTGCTCTTACAACTTCTTGTAACTAAGTCTTCAACTTTGATTTTTGAATTATTCTTTTCTATTGTTGCTTCTAAACCTTAAACGTCTTCAACTTTCTTCATAGATTTTGATGTCGCTCTGTCTGTTGATGATGATAAGTTTTTACTGAGAGAGAGTCGTAATCCAGTAACTATGATTACATTGTGAGGTTGCTTTGTCTTTCTGGCATTTCCTGAACTACTTGCCTTTCCATCATGTATGGTTAGGTCCATCACGGTTACCCTCTAAAAGGAACAAGTTCTCTCCTGAATTTCAAGGATCTCAATGTCTTTTTCTCTAATGTCTCAAAAGGTTGTTATCCCTAGCATTCCAATTTCTATTTTTTCGGTGAGAAACAGTATGTAAACTTAGCTGACCGGATACCATGTGACGCTAGAAGTTTCAAAAGTGCAACTAAAAAGGTCTTCCCCACCCCCAAACTTAAATTTAACATTGTCCTCGATGTTCTAAAGATAAAATTAAAAGCATGAACAAGGAGAAACTGTTACCACTTGAAGAAAAAGAGTTAAGAAAAGATATTACCATGTTGCATGAGCATGGGTTACCTCCCAAGAAGTGCTAAGTTTAAAGTCTTCATGCAGACATTGGAAGGAATTAGTCACCTCAAAGAATCATATAGAAGTAGCCGGAATAATTGTGGGTCATCTGGATCAAAAAGTTCTAACCACAAGAAGAGTAAACTGCAACAGACCAAGAAGATACCGAACACACCCTTATTTAACTTTTTGTTTAAAACGACTATCTCTAGTTGTGGCTCAGGTTCAGGCTCTATAAAAGGGTCTAAATAAAATGTTTTCATAGGCAGGACTTCCTCAAAAGAAGGATTCTTAAGATCAGGTTGTAGAGTCTGGAAATACTCAAGTAGGAACTTAGAAGCACATAACAATAACCTGAACAACTGCGGATCCTTAAAGTCAATTAGACTTGACTCACAAAACTGACCATAATGAAAGAGTTGGTCTTCCTTGAGCAAATGTGTCGACCCTATTCTCCTAAAGTAATTAGGTTTAGTCTCAAAACTTAATAACCGACACATCTTAAATTCAAATGTTCCCACAATTGGAAGAAAAGTATTTGGTGGGAAAACAAAGTCAATCTTGGTATCATAGCATGGGTCAACCACATCAACCAGAGGATGGGTTTCTAACAACTGAGCTTCTCTTTGGACATTATTAGGTTCAGGAAAAAGTATACGAAGATAATCTTGTAAGATGGTTGAGGCACAAATGTCAAGTCCTACACGAGGGAACTTTTTAAGAGTTAAAGCACACGGAGAATGATAATCACCCCCAAACTTAGAGTTTTCCGTGTCTCTAGAAAGACTAGTCACAACTTCCCTAATTTCTAGGTCATCGGATTCCCGAAAATGGTCAATTGATTCTTCTAAGTCGGGTTCATCCTCACTCATTTCTACGAGTTCATTTTATTTTTCTAAGTCTAATGTTTCTAAATTTCTAGACTCTAAAACAATATTCTCAGAATAAAATCGTTCCTCAAAACTATCATCGGCTTCGTAGACAGGAAATACTACATCATCTAAAACGGGGGTATCTCTAGTCAAATCCTCGTCCTTTTGAATAGGTGAATAATTAGTAAAATTATTTGGATTTGTACTAGAAACAGTACTATCATTATAAAGCTCAATCGGTGTAACAAATTCCTGACCACTATGCATACATATTTCATGTTCTTCATCGATACTATCCTCATCATAATCATCATTATAATAACATGAAAATGATCGAACCTCATCAGTGTTACCAATTCTAACCTCGTCATCTTGATTATGCAAATAACTATCCTCATTTTTAAGGGTATTATTGGAAACACTATATTGGAAAGTAAGATTATTTCGAGCAAGTCTTTCGTTCGTCTCAGCCATCAACGTGAGGGATTCCTCTATAGAAAGTTTTCTTTCGTCAAAAACTAAGTTATTCATTTTTGCTAACTTACGTGTTGACTCAGCTAATTTACGTGTGGACTCTAGTAAAGTGGAATTATCAGAAGGATCATAAAAAAGACTAATTTTCAATAGTTTCATTGCATCCTCCAAAGACGAGGAACTAGTGCTATAGTCTTCTTGCTCGTATGACCGGTGCGCATGTGGATAGTAATTGGGCTCACCATGGTATAACCCATAACCTTCAAAAGTTTCGCGTTCCCAATCACTATTCACACTATGGTCATAAAAAGGATAATGTCCAAGCTGCTCAGTCGGATACTCATTGTATTGGCTATTATAATACCAGTTCGACATCCTAACTGCAAGGGAATTCTAAACAAACACAAAGAAGGCTGACTCGACCACAACAAGCCTATTTTATCTAGCAAACAAAAAGCATGATGGTTCCACTTAGATTGTTTCTAGACCAGCTTCTATTCTTTCGAAAAGGAATTCGTTACAATCTGAGAAAACCCCTCTGGAATCAATCCGAGTCAAAGTAAGCTGAATAGAGGCGAGGGAAGCTGCGTGGAGCTTTGATACCCAAGGCCTCACCGCATTACAAGGCGGCACAGTCACGCATTCAACTCACAAAAACCATCATGAACTTCGAAGTATGCTTAAAAGAGTATCCAATATTTCTCGAATGACTTTCCTACTAAGCTCGTTACCCTATAGGTCTCGTTCTATTCCAAATTTTAAAGCTTAGGTTCGCGTTTGGTTTCGTTTTCCTAAGGCGGGCAAGAAGAGAACGGTGATGAAATCCGAACCCTTATCTTGTATGGCCAGGCCTTGCCCTTTACTAGGAAATTAAAACAGCCGTATTCGATTCCTCAACATATATGCATACAAAATCATCCAGTAAACCCGCTGACAGGAGATTCGCGGGTGTTTAGAATTCTTACCTCCCGTTCCAGACGGGGGATGAACCGTTGAAGTCGACTCGGGCCACGACTCCTATGTCATGTACGAACCCGAGGGGCCGAGGCGATATCGTAATCGCCGTCCTTCTCTGTGCAGTTTATTTAAAACTACCTTTCCGTAGGGTTTTAAAAAAATAATGTCCAAATGTCCAAAAAATAAAAATGTCCAAAAATTAAAAAGTCCAAAAATAAAAATAAGAATTACAAAAACAAAAACAAAATCCAATATACAGTTTCTAAAAATAAAATAATAATAAATTAACTATATACAAAATCTTTTTCTTTACTTCTTTTGGATCCCTTCTTTGTTTCCTTCTTTAGCTTCGCTTTTCTTTTCAACACTTTTTGTTTTTCTTTAGCTTAGCTCTAAACCTGAAAGAAAATAAGAAATACCAAAACGCATAAAAAAGAACAAAAATAATAAAAAGAAAACCTAAAAACAAATTTATAAACAAATCCGCGTCGGCGGCGCCAAAAATTGGTTGTATTTTTCAATGATGTTGTAGTAAGATGATTCGTTCACTCAGATTTGTTGAGAATTTGTTTTAAGACTTAATAAAGAAAATAAGAAAAAATATATACACACAATTTGTCACAAGATGAAGAGATGCTGAGACGCGGGATTCCACTACTTTTCATATTGTTATGGTTCAATCATTAACTCTAGACAATATAGCTCAAACAAAAGAAGTTGTGACTCTAGTTCTTTGCCAAAAATAGATTTCGTAAAATATTATTTGTAAGTTAAAAGCATGACGCATCTAAAGCATTTAGAACTAAGCGTGAGACATCTAACAAAATAACAAATAATTAATAGAAATCATAAAGCAATTAAATCAATGCAAATAGTCAATAAAAGAATTAATTCATTTACCACAATCATGAAAAGTTGCTTCCTCCGTCGTCCCATTGATGGGGTTTAGCTCCACACGGTGAAAACACACTCAGAATAATTTTCCATTGCTCAAAAGTGCTTACAAGAGGTGAAAATATTATAAAACAGAAAAACTCTCTGCACCTTTCTATTATACGCTCTGTTTCTTCCCCTAACTCTACATCCACTCGTCTAAAACTCCTCAGCACCTTATATAGCCTCTCATGCACAAGAAATCTCTTCCAAAACTACAAATATTTTTCATTACTCAGCATTAAGGAAAATATTATCGGGAATATCTTCTTACCTTTTAAACTTCCAAAACCAACAAGAACTCCTTCTTCTATGTTCTACACTTCCACACGTTTCTGAGTTGGCAAAGAAATCTCTTTCAATCAATAGAATATATTCCAGAGAGTAAAATCTTCTCTCACAGTTCACATATCTCCCATAATCAATTCCACAATATCATGTATATATCACGTGAAATCTTCTTGCATACCGTTCCTGTTTTAATGCAACAGGATATTCCCAATCAATTCCAGCGAAAAGATCCCAACAAATCATCCCATAAATCAACACAGGAAGTTACGCAATCTGAAACTATTTTCCCGCCAAAATGTATTCTTTAAACAGTGAAGAAGATGGTGATGATTGCCCCTTATCCAGTGATAGGGTGCGGATAACACGTTTCTTTCGGGGTGTCCCGGGCAACTTTTCGAGCCGAATTTCCACACATGTTTATTTCTCCAAAAACACCTACACATACACAAAAACACCATAATAAGTACAAAATAGAGTACCAACATGGAGATAATTGAGGACAACTTAGACACAAAAATGTGTTTATCATATATCGAGGAGTTAATATCTCTCTCACTTGATTTGATCTGTACTCAAGCAAATAAGAATTTGCGAGTCTTTATCAAATACAAGGATAATAAACTTGGATGGTACCAAAGACCAATATCCAAGGATCAATCAATTTCCAATCGACAACCAAAGGTTGGATTTCACAATTGATCGATGCTACGCACAACCTGTGATATTTCAATTATAAAACAAAATCTAATGCGGAATAGAAATAACACAGACACCAAAAAATTTGTTAACGAGGAGACCGAAAATGCATAAAAACCTCGGGACCTAGTCCAGATTGAACACCACACTGTATTAAGCCGCTACATATACTATCCTACTACAAACTAACTTCGGTCTGGACTGTAGTTGAACCCTAATCAGCATCACACTGATTCAAGGTACAGTTGCGCTCTTTACGTCTCTGATCCCAGCAAGATACTACACACTTGATTCCCTTAGCTGATCTCACCCGCAACCAAGAGTTGGTACAACCCAAAGTCGAAGACTTTAATAAACAAATCTGTATCACACTGAAATGTCTACGATAATAAATAAATCTGTCTCCCCCACAGATAAACCTACAAGTTTGTTCTGTCTTTTGATAGAAATCAAGGTGAACATGAACCAATTGATAAACCGGACTTATATTCCCGAAGAACAACCTAGTATTATCAATCACCTCACAATAATCTAAATCGTATGGTAGCGAAACTAGATATTGCAGAATCACAAACGATGAGACGAATATGTTTGTGATTTCTTTTTATCTTGTCCTATAAGAGATATAATCTCAAGTCAATTATTCAATTGAACTCGTACAATAGAAAATGGCAAGATCAGATCGCTCAACTACAAGAGAAGTAGTTTCGTCTGGCTTCACAATCCCAATGAAGTCTTTAAGTCATTAACCGAGAGGGTCTCGAGAAGAAACCTACGGTTAAAGGAGAATCGACTCTAGCAGAACCAACTAGTATCACACAGGAGGTGTGGGGATTAGTTTTTCCAGTTGTTAGACGTCTCCCTTATATAATTTTCAAATCAGGGTTTGCAATCTAAGTTACATTGGTAACAAAGCATTCAATATTCACCATTAGATGAAAAACCTGACTTATCCAAGCTAATATATTTCAACCATTAGATCGAAACTTAGCTTGTCTCACAGACAAATGAAATTATTCATTTAGGTTTGAGTAACCGTACCTAAACGTGTACATTTGTTGGTTCACAAATAGTTAACCAATGGTTAGCCATATGAGCACTTTCATATTAACTGTATTCATCTTTCTCATTACTAGTTCAAATGACTCATAAGAACTAGTTCAAGAGTTGTTCAATTTCTTAGATCTTTACACATAGACACAATTGAAAAAAAATCCGTTTGATTCACTTGAATCAATTCATGAACAATATAGCCACGGTTTGCAAAGATTGCATTCCTTATTGATGTATTGTTTAAGTTCATGAAACTACCGATTTGAGAAATATAACCAGCTTAGGTACGCGTACAAGTACGTGTACCATAGCTACCGGACTTGAGTTTGGAAACTCATCCGAAATTTTCGGATTGAAAACTTTCGTGGGTACGCGTACGGGTACGCCTACCTAAGGTGACTGGTTTTCAGTTTGCAAACTTCACAAACTACAACAAAAAATTTCGGTATGAAACTTCCGCCAATACGCGTACGGCTACGCATACCTAACCCGTCTCCTTCACCAATACCGCATGCACACATATGCACGCACTTGGTTTCCGGCACATGGATTTATATACTAATGTGCGAACACATTATGTATGCGTATATCCATAGTTGCTTACATAATCTCAACTCCACATTTCAATCATTGAAACATTCTTCTATATTGTTATAATAGTCGTTAGATAAAAAGAATCGACTATCGTCATCAAAGCTATTATCAAGATTGAAACGTCATCATGACTCCCGTCACAGGTAAACATGAAAATGGTTAAAACAAAAGCTTACCAACACATATTTCGAGAAAAAGATAGGCGAGTAAACTCGGCTCGAAACATCAAATGTGTATGTATGAAAACTATCATACTTATACGACTTTTGTATCAAGAGTAAGAGATAGAGTAGATAGACTTTTAAGTGACGGATGAGTTCAAGTCTCCACATACCTTTTGGTCGGATGAATTTCCACTGGTTCCTTGAGTAGTTCTTCGTCTTCATAAGATAATCGCCATGGAGTCTGGAGCTCAACTATACCTAACTATCCTAGACCGAGACTTAGTCATAAGTAAACTAGAAATCAAGACATATAGTTTTGATCACTAACATTGACAAACATGCTTGAGATAGCAACGCACGCGAGTTCGACCGAGAAATGCTCTAACAATCCCCCCCTTTGTCAATTTTAGTGACAAAATCAATACATATGGATTACAAAATAGATAAAACTTTGTAGCTTCTCGTCCACATGCTTGATCTCCTTGGTGCTTCAACATTACTCGAAAACTTCATCTTTTCCAAGTACTCCCATGATTCCATAGATGTTCAATTCAGCATCATAGTTGTTGAAGTTCCGTATCCATAACAATGAGAAAACAAAAGCTCTCGATCATTGTTATACAGTGTCATACTATTATTACACAGTATCAAAGTTCTTATATCACAACTTCGACAACAATACTATGGTGATATGTATTACTCCCCCTTAGTCAATACTTTCGTCTCAACATGAAAACCACTCCCCCTTACATAATGACCCGTAAAACATGTAAATCATATGTATTTGTAGTGTGAACTACATATTAATTCTCCCCCTTTTTGTCAATAAAATTGGCAAAGGTACGAAAACGGGATCCTAATGAAATTTCCACGAAGACGCTTGAAGACCAAAGAAAAGTACATATCAACTTATTTAGATGCAATCATAAAGACGAAGCTAAATGCATTCATCAAGGAGTTTATAAAGATACAAGATAACCCTTAAATAATTCCACAGCCGCACTCCCCACAAAGATATGGAAATTAAGCGCAAGTTCAAAAGAACACTCCCCCATTTGATGTCATTCCCGAAAGAACAACAAGAGCGACCTTACTTTTACAAGAAAAGAAAGATTGTATTGGACACCAAAAACCATAATGAAATGATTTTCCATATCCAAAATTCTCAATTAAACTAACCACAAGTAAACCCATGATTAATTTAATCGGAATACACAATCAAATTAAACACAAAAGTGATCAATTTAATTGAACATGCTCGACATAAGAGAACTTACGGAGCTACGACTATGTTAACCATAAAGGAATGATCAACTCAATCGTTTTATGCTCAACACAAGAAAACCATATGGAGCATTGCAGTATACACATAAAATATGGATCAGGGAAAGCTCAATACTGCGACATATAAAGATTCATTCTATTTTCATCACTATTTGCATAACGACATATAATAGACATAATCTTTGTTAAAAAAATATTTTAACCTATCTTCCATCAAAAAATTGACATAATAGGCTTATCTTTTGTTTGTCAAAAGTTCATCGATTTTGTATCAATACATGGATATCGACATATGACAGAGATATAACTTTTGACATCGTATGGGACAATAATAGTTCACGGACGCAAACATACATATCCCATAACATAATGCAGTATGTAAAACCATAAAGATTAATACTGCAAAAATCAATCTTTGTCCTTAGAAGGTAGAATCGATTTTTTTTGCACAGATTTACACCAAGAGTGGTTACCAAAAGCGTATAAAAATATTTTCTTAACAAAGAAGAACATACAAAGTCATTAAAGACCATGCATCATAGTTCACATAAGATGATTGTGAACATTCAAGAATCCATAACAATGCGTACTACTTCCCATTCTTGAACTTCCTTCTTTGTGATTCGCTAACATCATTCTTGTAAACGCTCCAAATGAGCTTAGAACGATCAATAATGTTTTTGGATTTTTGAAAAAAAAGATTTAAAAAGAACGAAACAAAAGAAACTAAGATTAATAAAGCACAATGAGAAGGAGTCTGTAACTAGGGTCTATGAATTCCACTACTATTTATAATTATGCACCGAAAAGAACTCTAATTCCAAATATGTGTTTATAGCTTTGTTCTATTGCAACACCTATTATTGATATAATTTCGGATCATAAATTCGCATCTCCTAAGTATAGCCCATCAAATTTCTAAGCATGACCTATCAAATTATAATGACGAGAGAATTATCGAAAACATAATTTATAGATTCACAATTATTATTTGCTTCGTCTAAGCATAACCCATCAAAAGAATCAACCTAAGCATGGATTATCAAATCTAACACATAAATTCTAACCTACATGAATTAATGAACTTAGGCTATTGTGTCGTACAAAGCCGGTGGGGCAACAACATGTATTCTTTGTAAAATCAATAAACCATAATTATTGGATTTCGAAACTCAATTCATATAGCCTAATACCAAATTATTCAAAACATATTCAAATGGTCTTAATGCTAGAAATAGTTTTCTCCATAAAACCCTAACTACAAAAAGATTAGAACATGTCAAAGGATTTCTTAAAACCCATCAAAAATGATAACAAAAAATGAAGGATTAAACCAATATCGCCTTCGTCGTCTCTTGTGTTTTAAGAACACTCCTCGGCAGCCGCCCACCTTCTCTCTTTCTCCGAGTTGCGGCTCCTCCGCAGCCGCCCACCTTCTCTCTTTGTCCAAGTTGCGGCTCCTCTAGCCTCTGTCACCGGCCTCCTTCTTTCACATTTTACTTCTCTTTCTATTTCTTTTCTTGCTTGCGTCACAAATATAAATGGGCCAATGAGAGCACGCCACGTCATCCCTTCCAACACCACCGTATTCCAAATTCAGCCAATGTCCAAGTACTTTCCAAAACTGGCCAGACACAAATTTCTGCAGTTCGCTGGCCACCTAGCCACCATCGCCGATCTCCTGACCATGTAACTTCTCGACCACGGCTAATTGCCAGCTACGGTAGCTCCACCATTCAAACCAAGAACTGTAATTTCTTCTCAATTTCAGCCCACGGAACAACTGGTAACAAACACTAGTACACTACTGCCTTCCTTGTCAGGGCCACAGCAGCAACAACAGCTCACTTCAATCAACTCCAACATAACTAGTGGCAACTCCAACAAATGGTTCAGTCGAATCCCCATTTCCGTGCACACCACCAGTTTCACTGCCTGGTTCACGCAAGTCTCCCAACTCTGGTTACTATTCACTGGCCACAACTCCACTTTCTTGTTCTTCTTATCACTGCCAATCAATACGCCGGCACAGTTTCAGTTATGATACCAAACTCGCAGTAAGAACCCATTCCTGCCTGAATTCGATTATCACTAGCTTCAATGGATTTCACACAAACCCAGGTTGATTTGAAGCTTCACCCCATCTCCATTTCGATTAGATTTCATTCCACAACAGATCCATCAATAGTCTCACAAACAAGACCAGCTTCATTTCCTTCTCGCTGTATTGTTGTATCTATTTCTCAACTCCAGTCCATGCAAGCTATCCCCAAGCTCCATCGTGGTATAATCTTTAAGTGGCATTTCCCTGAACATCTTGAATGCAAAAGCATCACGGCGTCAGCCCTCTTCTTGCGACTGATTCCCACCAGTATTGAGATCCAATTTCAGGCATACAAAGTCTACAATTAAACCCATCTTCATTTCCTTGTACAGCCACCATTCGGCCAAAATCCGTTGATTCAATCCACATGCAGAAACCAATTTCAGTTCATTCCCAAAGCATCGTCCTCCATTTTCTTAGTACAGAACTCAATTCGAATACCATCTCCAACACCACTTCGAATTTATCTCCAAATTCAATTGTTTCCATACAACTGAAATTATCACCATCTTCCCCACTCAATCAATCTCTAGTTCTCAGTGAATTTCGACCAACAGATGTAACGAAAGAAAATGGAAGTTGCTTCACCCACAAAAGAGATTTTCTTCTCTTCATAAGAAATGAGAAATGTGGTTGAGAATTTGCCATGTCACTACTTATTTGTCTTGGCCAACATCCACTAGTGGCCTTGGGTGTCTCGCAACAAGGGATTAAGCCCATTGCCAATACTTCTAGCCTTGAGGTGCCTGAGCGAGTGCAACATCTAGCTTCTTATTGAGCTGTTTATTGTACCCAGATTGGATTCGCTTGAATTTCCCGTAAACCATCTAAAACAATATTATTAACTAGGAATTACTAGGTAGTCCAGGAAACCCAGTACTGGTTACTCTCTAATCCATCCCTAGAATAAAATTATCCGCTCCCTAGTCCAAAATGTGCGGGTCACACAAGACAAGTTTTTCATAAGTACCAAAAATACCCTTTATGCAACTACACGAACAAATCAAATTCAGTTTCTTTCTCTCTTTTTTTCATCTCAGATTGTTTCTCTTTGGTTTTCTCTGCTCCTGCGTTTTGGTTCATCACAGTATTTTATCTCGTAAATCACAACTATTATCTCGTAAATCATCTGTGCTTCGAAATCAGATCCGAACAATGTATTTATCTCGTAAATCATCTTCCTCTGCTGTTGTTCTTGGAATGTTGATGAATAATTAGGTTTATTCTGATCCGATTTCTATCAGAATAGTTGTCTATGATGTACATTGTTATCTTTCTTTTATGATTTCAGTTTTGTGATGATTTATATTGTTCAATTCAGTTTCCGTTCGATTTACATTGTGATTTTTGTGTGTTTCAATTAGGTATCTTAAAATCGAATTAGGTTAATCTCAGATTCGAACAATGTATGTTACTATAATCACCTTTTCTCTGCTGCTGTTCTGTTTTAGTTTCTTTGTAATCTGATATAGGTTTGTTTTACTGTATTTTTTGATATAGGTTTGTTTTGTTAGATAGATCGTGTAGTAATTTTGTATTCTCTTTTTGATATAGCTGCAGTTCTTCTATTTATAGAAGATGAAACTCAAAACATATTGATATGTTGTAAAATATATTCTACATGTTACATACAAATACATATCAATATGTATAACGTATAGGAATTCAGAGACTTAGTTATTCTACATGTTACATACCAATACGCACTACATATAGCCTGCGCTCTTAGTATGTATCGTGCAATACAGTAGATGCCAATACATATCAATATGTATAACTTATATCCATTCAGAGACTTAGTCAATTTTTGGATCATTTACATGGTTAACATGTCTGACGTTGGTCCCAAACCAGACTTCTCCATCTATTCTCATGTATACCATAAGCAATATCATTTTGCATATGAGGTTACATCGTTTTCAACTTTAGAGGATTTGAAATTTTGCATCTGTAATATGTGGAGCTGGTTGACTCCATCGACTATTCTGGTTAACTATTTCCAGAATCAAGCGATAGTTCCTATTCTTGCCGATGTAACACTCCAGGGCATCTCTGCATTACATTCTTCAAAACAATCAGCTTTCTTTGATTTGCACGTGGATATAATTTCAAATGGCGTGTCTAGGCGTATGGAAGTTGACAGTAATGCAGACTTAGTTGTCAGTGCAAAGAATAGTTATTTGAAAGAAGGTAAAGAAGCCCCAAGAGTGTTTTTTTCATATGGTTGGGATAAGATTTTTGATGATACAGATCAATTATTCTATGGTGGTGTTGATGCCGTACGTATAGCATGCCAAAAATACTGCATGAGAACTGGATATGAGGTAATTAAGAAGAAGAATGACCTTGAGAGATTCACCGCCGTATGTAGTGTGAAAGGTTGTTCATGGAAGCTTCACGCAACTGCCATTGGTAGTTCTATTGATGTTTTTAAGATAAAGGAATATGTGGGAAGGCACACCTGTGGCGGTGGTTATATGTTGAAGAATCCAAGAGTTACAAAAAAAACTCATGAACAGTCTAATTCATGAGATGGTCAGGCACAACCCTCGCATAACACCAGCAGAGATCATAGATTATCTTAAAGTTAGTGGTGGCATTGAAATCCAGTATCACCACGCATATCATGCAATTGAGTTGTCGCATAAACAGATTTTTGGTAATGATGTTAAGTCGTACACTGATCTTGCTTGGTGGGTGAATGCTATTAGGGAAACAAACCCTGGGTCATTTATTGATTTCGATTTCAATGATGCTACAAAAAGATTCAATAGACTTTTTGTTTGCTTTGGAGCTTGTATAGAGGGATATAAACTATGTCGTCCCATGATTTTCTGTGACTGTACATTTCTCACTGGAACTTTTAAAGGAGGTCTCATGGCAGCAACATGTCTTAATGGTAATCAAGGTAACTGGTTCCTTTTTTTTTTGATATGTAGTGTCTGGTAGTTAGATCACTCATATTGATCTTACTTCACTATCTGACAATGAGTATTGACCATACTACATACTACATATTGACCTTACTGAGTATGAGATAAACCATACTGCATGTGAAAATGTAGTGTCAATCAGTTGCTTAATATGTTATTATGTAGTGTCAGGTTTTCACATATCAACAAAGAGGTAAACCAACTGCATGTCAATATGTAGTGTCAATATTAGTTGCTTAACATAACTAGTAATTCCTTTTTGCAGGATTTTATCCGCTTGCGTTTGCTTTAGTACCTGGTGAAGACAATATCAGCTGGGAATGGTTTTTCAAGAAACTGAAGGAGGCTTTGAATGATGATCGCCCAATCACTTTTATGACTGACCGAGGTGAAGGGTTGGTTAAATATATTCCCAAAGAGTTCCCTGATTCTCATCAAAGATATTGTTACTTCCATTTGGACAAAAACTTACCTATCGCAAAGTCTGACGAAAAGTATAAGGAAGTGACTGATGCTTTCCGAAAGGCGACATATGCTCTTTCTCCTGCAACATACGAGGAAGGTCTTCAAGAAATGGTTAATTTGGGAAGGCCTTGGGTTGCTGACTACTGCCGCAACATTGCAAAAGAAAAGTGGTCCAATGCTTTCTTCAAGGGTTGTAGTTATGGTTACACTTCATCTAGCGTTGCTGAATCGTTCAATAGCTGGATTAACAAAGAGAAGAAATTACCTGCGTGTGCGTTCGTTGACTCGATCAGGTTTGTATCAGTTTCCTTAGTCACAGTACAAGCTTATATTAGTTTTATTTTTGTAACAGTATTAGCATATATGTTCTGTTAATCTACGTATATTTTTAGTATAACAGACTTTGCTATCCCCTTGTCGTGTAGGATACGTATGATGGAAATGATGTCAGAACGTCGTGAAGAGAGTCTCTTGATGGACCCAGAACTGCTAACCCCTACGTATCAAGCCTTGCTTGAACTACACATCCAAATTGGCCTTCCCTGGAAAGTTAGCCAGTCAGATGCTAATCGTTATGAAGTGCATTCTCCAAGGTTAGCATTTACCCCTAATCTCTATCATCTGAATGTTATTTACTTTCTCTTTCTTTTTTTTAAGTACCATGTTTCTGTGAGAACATATAAATATGTATTGTGTATATTAAGTGTACTGAAAAATAACACATGAATATGTACTGTGCAGATCTCATATGGTAGATCTAGAGAGAAAAACTTGTACTTGCCAACGATGGCGCGTTTATGGTTTTCCATGCTCGCACGCTACTGCAACTATTACTAGATCTGGAGGAAGGATTCTTTATTACGTTGAAGATTATTTCAAAGTTACCACTTTTCGTAAGTTATATTCAATAGCTATTAGACCCGTTCCTAACCACGACAGGTATGTGTCTTTAATCAGTACATTTTGTCAGCTATTACTAGATCTGGAGGAAACTGTCAACATAAACCTACTTACATATGGATGTTACATACTGATATGTAATGTTAGATACCACTATATTTTTTTATATTTGTTTTTAAGGAACAATATACCGTGTACATATTCATATGTAGTTGTGGTTCATTCCATTTATATGATACTGTTTTTTTCTCACAGGCCCGATGAGTATCACGTAGATGATATCGTTCTCCCAGCAGAAGTAATTAGGTCTCCACCAGGCAGGAAAAAGGGGAAACGTTTTAAGTCTGCATTTGAGACTAGTAGAAAATCTGTCAAGTGTTCAAACTGTAATTTGAAGACTCATCACAACAAGGCAACATGCAATCTTATCCGACAGTATGAACTTTCTGAAGAATGATTTTGTGTCAGGTATGTATTTCAGTCAGATACACATTAATGTCTTAATTAAGTAAGTTTGATACAATACAATGTACTTTTAAGCAAGTAGTGTTCTGATTTCTCTTTTTCTTTTATCACAGGCTTGAACGTGCAGCAGAATGTTATATCGATGATGTTGCCAGATTCCTTTTCCACAATTCTTTCCTCTATCCCTTGTTCTATTCTACCGTTTTTCTTTTTGATTTTGTCAGTACCAACTGAATTTGGTTAATAAGTATTTCATTTACAGTACATACATTACAAGTGTACTGAAAATACTGTTTTTGTTGTTTCTTAAAACATCTTTTGGTTTTTGAAACATTATAAGTCTATCAAAATGTAGTTATTGTAGTTATTTTCGAATAATGAAATATGTTTTTAAGTCTATCAAAATGTCATTATCTATCAGCAGTAGTGAAGTATTTACATACTGAAATTACATGTCAGTATTGTAGTGTTAGTATCTACCACTACATACTGATATGTAGTGGTTGTAGTGTAACCATACTAGATGTTTGTAACAAGAAAACAATTAAATATGTACTGGTTTGTGGTTTAACCATCTTCCACTAAGATTATTTAGAACATCTTTTGGTTTTCCAGCTGATTCACCATCTTCACGGGGGTCAAGGGGGCAGTGCCCCCTCGTATCAACAACACAAAATCATGTTTAAGTAACACAATTGAAATATCACTACATTAAAGTTAAACCCAAATTCAAATTAAAAATCACTACATATTAGATATATGTTTTTGAACATTCTTGAACTCATGAAATGAAATGAAACCAGGAATAAAAAGAAAAGAAAATAGTTAAATAGTGATATGTACTGTCAGATTACTTTTAGCAAGTAAGACTATTTTTATGTCATCTGCCAACTGATTTCCGGTGGAGATGCTTTCAGCAATTTGCATGCTAACGGGACCCTTTTGTTACGAATCTTCGCTTGCACTTCTTCATCATCTCCCAAAGGCACTCCCACATATTTTCTTTTTGACATCATCTTCATAAAATGCATCACAAACAGTAGACAGTCTGGCGATCCCCCTTGTTGAGGTGCTTCACATTCATTCACTATTACATTCTTCATTGTTACTTTGTCCTTCTCCATCAAGTACACGTTGATAGGTACGTACATGTAATCTGCCATTTTGCAGGCGTGTGGATAACAAATACCTCCCCATTCAGCCTTAGAAGAATTGTAGCGGTTGAACACCATTTTTTCGCAGTCATACTCAAGTAGCGTCCAATGAAGATTGTGGTGGCACATTGGTACAAGAATCTTCTTGATACTTTCATCCATCGCCAATATTGGTTTGTAAACAGAATCATGTGTTGCTCCTTTGAGGTTATCCGGGAACTCGACATTGTACTGAAAACATGGATGTACTTGAAATAGTTTATATCTAATTTTGTTTTATGCAATATTGATATGTAGTATACCTACCCCTACATACTTTTTTAATTTTTGAATATGTGTTGTAGTAAATATACAGTGTAAGATAACAACTTACCCAAGCGGATGGATCCAGATGCAACACAGGCAAGTATTTCCTGTATACTTCGTGCATCGGTTGCTCATTCTGAAATTTGGTGTTAAGCTTGTATTGTGCGTAGTTGAGAAGATCTTGTTCTAATAAATCGTTCTGCACCAAGTCATCAACTGTAGTTCCACTTACACAAAGACCACCTTCTCCCACTCTCCAAGCAATTGAGCTAGAAAATAAACGACGTAAAGGTTAGTATTCTTTGTGTAACATTACATACTGATATGTCTTTCTCAGTATTTTTTATACAAATATGTATGTATATCAAAAGTACATACACAAACTAATAGTACATATCAACATAAAAGTGTCAATTGAGAACTCACCTAAGATTTTTTGCATTATTGATGTATGTGGAAAGAGTACTCTTTTGTTCATCGTTCATGTCATTATAGAATGGTGATTTAGTCAGTTTCCGGAAATACTTGCGCAATTTAAGATTTCTCTTTTTGTTTAGTGGTAGTGCTTCTGCAGCTGCAGCTTTCGGTCCTTTATATGATGGTGAGAACTTACTTCCACTCTCATATATATCATCTACCTTCTTTGCAGGATGGGAACGAGTAACAGGTCTGGTGGGTGTTGTTACCTGCTGCTTTTCGGGCTTTGTAGCACGCTTTTTGTTCACTTTTACCATTTTTTGTTTCTGGCTTCTTGTGCTAAACTGTTCCTGCATTTTTAATCAACATAAAAAAATATGTAAATATCTATATTGCATAAAACATAGTTACATCACCTAATCATTTTTGAAAGCATGTAGTGGTATATGATTATATGGTATAGTGATTTCTAGTGCTACCATACTGATATACAGTATGTAGTGATTTGTAGTGTAATATTAACTACACAAAATGAGATTTTTAGTACATATCATTCACCTGTGATGGAACCTCCAAAACATCTTGCGAGGGGACATCCAGAACATCTTGTGATGAAACATCCAGAACATCTTGTGATGAAACATCCAAAGGATCTTGTGATGCAACCTCCAAATGACTTTTTGAACTGGTTGTAGGTATGTATTCTTGTTGCTTACCTGTAACTTCACCTGCATCTTTCGGTTCAATGGGTTCTTGTTGCTCAGTTGTTTCTTGTGGAATTTGTAAAGGCCGCAAATCTCTTCCAAACAGATTATCAAATTGTTCTCGTAAGTTAATACCAAAAAGACCTTCGTTGTTATCTGGAAGGAGGTCTGCAAACTCTTCGACATAAACACCAATGCCAGAGTTTGCCATTTCTATAAAGTCTGGCATAGACAGCTTTTCAATGTGTTCCAAACTCGACATCATAGTAAACAAAGGTACATCCAGCAAATGAAACTCTTCCGCCGCCAATCCGGCGTTATACTCTGGAAATTTCTGCGAATTAACTACAATTGAAGACTTCGTTTCTAGCATAGTTGTAAGCAACTCCTTTGCTGCTTCCTGCCTAACTTCAAGTTGATCAACCTGCAAAAATCAATTGAAACTGTCAACAAAAACCTACTTAGCTTGAGTTTTTGCTATGTATACCACCACAAGAATGTATTGTTACATATAAATATGTTTCACTACAAGAATGTACTGTTACATATCAATATGTAATGGTAGATACCACTACATATTGATATGTCACAGATAGATATTAATATGCTACTTACCTGTGTGTTTTCTTTTCCCTTTTTCTCTTGTATCTCTTTGACTTTTTCCTCCAAATTAGATTTAGCCCAATTTTTAACCTCAGAACGCGGAACTTCAACATCATGGAACTTCAATACTGAAGTTGTTGACAATTCAACCTCAGAGGTGGCATTAACATGATTTTGATCTTTCGGTGTTGACAAACCAACTTCAGGAATGTTGACATTAACATCTGTTTGATCTTCCGGAGAACCTTGCATTTCGTTCTCAACTATTTGGTCCACATTCAACTCTTCATTGGGGTTTCTTGGAGTAGGTGTACATCCCAAGCTAACATAATCTTCCTGGCTGGCTTCTCTCTGCAAAGAGAAAGCTTTCCGGTAAATATCATGCAACATGAACTCAAGCTTTGAAGTGTCAACCGGTTCGCCCTCTTGCTGCATTGTGTTGAATTCACTCCATTTGGAAGATATTGTATTCCTCAAATCATCGTATTTAATCTTCCAATCTTCTCCCCCCAATACTGAGTCCTCTTCTTCCTTCTCTTCTTCCTTCTCTTCTTCCTTCTCTTCTTCCTCTTCTTCTTTCTCTTCTTCCGATTCGGAATTCTCATCTAAACAAAAAGCATCATCATTTGCTTCCTGTTGAATCCTTCTTGAAATACGATTAAGGATTTGTCTTTCTTCGTGTGTTATCTCATCTTTGAAATCAACATGGAACTGGTACAAATCAAATAAATGTAAAGAAGCAACTACATATTAGATATTACCAAAAAAAAACATGTCGTAGTTCTTTCTCTATTGGATACACAGGGAGAACTACATATTGATATGCTAATAACTACATATCAATATGTATCACCACAAATTGATATGCTAATAACTAATAATCTATGTATCTCTCAGAGATTACATTCTTATCTGAGTAAAAAAAATCATGGGTTTTCTTATAAGCATGATTTAGGTAGAGCGAACTTGATGTAGTTTTGGTTTTCTTTTTTCTAGGAGCCATTTCTATGTAGTATGATGAAGATGAATAGTAAATGTAAAATGAAAACAGATAATATGATCAAAATAGAGCAAATTTAATTGTTTGTATTTAGAAGATTACCTGGATGGCTAGATTAAGATCAGTCGTATGAGGAAACACATATGGAGAAGAGAAGAAAAGGAACTAGGGTTTGTGAGAAGAAAGTAGAAGCCCTAATTGATCATGATTCATGAAATTGAAATGAAGAAAAGAAATGGGAAATTGAAGTTTCTACACTGTACCTAAGCAGCATTGATATGCTAATAACTACTACATATTGATATGTTAATTATTACATATCAATATGTCGAACTACGTGTACTTATCAATATATATTTTTATTATGACAAAATATGTAAGGCAAGTTTACCTGATACTCAGAAAGATCAATATCCTTTAGGAACTCAGCACATATCTTTGTATGATTCCACCTAGACACTCTTGGCACATACATTCCTGCAGGTTCTGTCACTATATCCTCGGGCGCCACCAAATGGGTATGCTCCGCAAACCATGGCTGCAAAATATTGATATGCAGTATTAGATATACTATCAAAATGTAGAAAACACATAAAACAAAAACATTTTGAAGTAGAATAAACAAATAAATAGATTCTTACTAACAAATAAATAGCACAACCATTTGTGCCTTCTACAGATTCCACGTTTTCATTCAGCTCTTTCTCTAAATGAGAATGGATGAGGTCAGGCCATGAAATATTCTTAGCCTTCTCAAGATCAAGAACGAAACCAATATATTTTTCAGTCAAAGCGTTTGCATCACTTGTAGCGAAAAATAATGAAGTGCACATATACAAGAAGATAAGCCTAACAAGATCTTCGGCATCTTCCTCGTCTTCCTCGTCTTCTTCAGAATCTTCATTTGATTGATCACCCACGCTTTGCAGAGACTCTTCATCAGACTTCTTCTTTTTCAGATTAATTGGTGTTCGTTTAAGGATATTCAAGATTGCCTTCACAATCATTGGCCTAGTCACTTTATCACCAACTTTCATATCAGTAGGAAAAGTCCTTTTGAAAAATTCTGTTTCACGCCATCCACTTTTTTTATTGACTTGTGTAAGCCTATAATCAAGATATTCCCTATTTGGAATTCTCGGCATCCCATAAATAAGTGCCATTTCTTCTGGTGTGGATACTATCTCATTCGGTTGGCCATGCCTTTTAAAGACAAATCTAAGCTTGTTTGGATCTTGACCCCTAACGTAACATTTTCGTCATTGCATCTTCAATCTTCAACCAATGTTCCAACTCAAATCTTGTGTACCAGAACATTAGGAACAGGTTACCGAATGATGCTTCAGAAATCATCTTCAGCTGCAACTCACTCAACTCAAGGTTTTCAGTGGACTTCGCAATAGCCTTCTTAGTGGTCCTAATAGTCTTCGCAAGCCCCCAAAAGCCCCTGAAACCACCACGGTATAAACTTCGTGGTTTTTCAGCTCCTTTCTTACGCTTATTAGCACCTACACAATAACAAGAACCAAAAACTAATACAGTACATATCAATATGGTATATCAAATATGTAGTTACATCATCAATATGTAGTTGTAATATCTACCAAGTCTTCAGAAAACACTTAATACCAAAAACAAGCACAACAATGCATCATTACATACTCATAAACATATGTTATTAAGAATTATCTTCAGTTTTAACATTACAAACCTTCTTTCAGGAGCGCTTTTGCTTTCCCCCTTTTTTCTTTTCCCTTTCCTTTTGGAGAAGGAGTAGCAGCTCTCAGGACAAGTGCTTTGTCCCCCTTTGCTGTTGGTGAAGGAGTAGCAGCCGTTGTCGCTGTTTTTCCTTTTGCTTTAGTAGTTGCCGCTGCTGTTTTTCTTTTGCTTTTTGCTTCAGGAGCAGCAGCTGCTTTCTTTCCTTTGGTTTTTGCTGTTTTTGTAAACCAAAAGTTTTGTACACATTACATATTACAGGCAGATAATAATATGTAGCACACATATCAATTTGAGATGCTATCATTACATATCAATAACTACAAATTGAAGACAACATATTGATATGTAGTACAGATATAAAACATATGAATCACACACTGCATGTCAATATGTTGTGTCAAATTACATACACAACAGATGAAAAACATGTAAAACATATGACTCACAGAGATGTTGTGTTTCTATTGAACAAAAAACATATGAATCACACATTGCATGTCAATATGTTGTCTCAAGTTACATATACAACATATGAAAACATGTATACCAGACACTACATAAAAATATTTAGTGATTCCATTGAAAACATGTAAAACAAACACTACATACAGAGATGTAGTGATTCTATTGAGCATATGTAGTATATTAGTTGAACATTACTACATATCTACAGTTTTTCATCAGCATTAAATATTGATATGTATTGCATGTCAATATGAAATTCAACAACAGTTTTCTAAGTATTGCATGTCAATATGAAGTACAAAATTAGGCTTTACTTTCTTCTGATTTTTGCTTACCTTCTACCTGAGGAACATTTGTTCGTGACGGAGTACCAACTTTACTCATACTCCTTGTTGTCGGAGATTTAGCCGCAGGGGAGGATTGTGTTGGTGAATCATCAACATTTTTTCTTCTTCTTTTTACCTGGGTTTCTTCTACAATTTCTTCTGTAATTGTCCGCTTGATAGTTCTAACCATTTTTTCTCTTTAATTGAATGAATAAAAATTAGGTCAGGAACTGATGATTATGTAATTGATTAGGTCAGGAACTGATGATTTATGTAATTGATTAGGTCAGGAACTGATGATTTATGTAATTGATTAGGTCAGGAACTGATGATTTTTCTGTAATTAATGATTTCCGAAATCGTTTTTCAGATGAAGGAGTTGCAGTCGGTTTTTTCTTCAAGGCAGAAGAAGAAGAAGTGGGAGGAGACGGTTTTAACCCACGCATGAATGTTGAGGGTAGGCTAGTAATTTTCTAGGATTTTAAACCTTTTTGGACTAGCGGATAATTGTTCTATCCCGCTGGACTAGACACTACTCCCGGGTCGGATCTTTGGACCAAACAGGAAATTTCTCTATTATTAATCCAATAACTAGGCCTAGCTAGTGTAAATATGGGTATAATTGTGTCGCATATACGTGCTTGTCAAACACCCCCACACTAACATTTTGCTAGTCCTCGAGCAGAACAGAATAGACCCGCTACACAGCTGATCATTTTTTTAGACCCGCTACACAACTGGTCATAATATTCAATTTTTTTTCTTTTTTTAGACCCTACACAGCTGGTCATAATATTCAAATTTTTTTCTTTTTTTAGACCCGCTACACAGCTGGTCATAATATTTTTTTTTCCTTTTTTTAGACCCGCTACACAGCTGGTCATAATATTCAAAAAAAATTTCTAATCAAAACTCCCAACGAAAATGCCACTCCCCCACACTTAAACATTACATTGTCCTCAATGTAATTGAGTCATGCAACGTAGAAACTAAGATGGGAAATTCCAGCGAAAAAATAAAAGATAGAGGAAAGAAAACAAATCTGATGGGTTGACTCCCATGAAGCGAAATCGTATGGGTTGACTCCCATAAAGCATAATCTTTGTATCCGTGTTTGCGCACACAAAGAACCTCAAACAAGGTGAGGTTGCACCAAAGTAAACATCAAAGCATATATATAAAGTCTGAAAAGTTGGGGATCGGTCAAACAAATCAGGTCAGCTGCAAATGTGAACCTGCAAACAATATAAACCTCTAAAAAGATGTGTAAATTCATTCCCAATAGAAAACTATTCTTAGTCATCAAGCCATGCAAGGTCGAGATTAGTAAATCACTCATGAACAACAAGCATAGAATGTATATTAATTTCTATTCGGGAAGCACACTCTAAATCGGGTTCTAAATCAGCTGAAATAACTTCCGTCGACACAATATCTTCACTAGAAATCAGAGGAAGCAATGAATTGACAATTACAAAAGGCAAATAATCATCAATATTAGCACGATGACCTATACATGCATCTAGTGGTTCAAGTTTATCAAAATCGGTAACTCTTAAATCTGGTTCTAAGTCTGGGAAAATAACTTCCATTGTTGAGTTACCTTGATTAACTATTGGAGGTCGCAATGCATTGATGATATCAATAATCATAGGGTCATCGGAATCAGAAAAGTGGGATAAACAAACAGATAAAGGCTCAAAATCATCGACACAAGTTATCTGACCAATATCAATATGTTCAACATTCACATCAGCATTCAGAAAATCACTAGATGGATCAGAAAAACAAGAGCACAATGGAGCAACAATATCATGAATAATCGCCTCCTCACTATCTGCAACTAAGTGACTTATAGGAAACTCATTATTTGAATGTTTAGAAAATATCTCATTATGGACGTCTATTGTCTCTAAGTCATCAGACTCAACAATAATATCTTTTGCATAAATATGTTCTTCTAAATCATTATTACCTGAATAAATGGCGTCTCTGACACAACTCTCGTCCTTTTGAATAGACAAATAACCAGTTAAATGACCATGAGTTGGGTAAGATACAATAGATTCAGATATTATATCGGTATCATAATTCCTAAAATCACTTTTAGTGTGAAGTTCATCTTCACCACATGATATTGGGGTTGATACTCAGCTGAATAACCATCCATAACGAAGTTACGTGGATTCCAAGTTCCATGCCTGAGACGATTATAAGCAAGAACTTCCTTATACCGTGACCCATACATGTATTCACCAAGCGTCATAGACGACGTCTCACGCAAAGCATTCATCGTTCTCAAAAAGGATCCTGAAATAAAATTCTGAAGCACAAAACAAGTCAAAAGGAAGAAAAAAATCCTAAAAAAAAAAAAAACACTGTACAAAATAAAATAAAATAAACACCTAACTATTTACAAAATCAAAAATACTAATTACAATATTCCACAGCCGCTCCCCGGCAGCGACACCAAAAATTGATAAGCTTTCGGGATTGCCTAAATATAATAAACCGCAATCGCACGGCGTCTACAATGTAAACAACGACAAGTACGGATCGAACCCACAGGGAGCGCTGAAAATATCAATAACTTGTATTCTCAATCAACTAACCAGCAATAATGTTTTTCGATTTTTGAAAAATAAGATTTAAAAAGAACGAAACAAAAGAAACTAAGATTAATAAAACACAATGAGAAGGAGTCTGTAACTAGGGTCTATAAATTCCACTACTATTTATAATTATGTACCGAAAAGAACTCTAATTCCAAATATGTGTTTATAGCTTTGTTCTATTGCAACACCTATTATTGATATAATTTCGGATCATAAATTCGCATCTCCTAAGTATAGCCCATCAAATTTCTAAGCATGACCTATCAAATTATTATGACGAGAGAATTATCGAAAACATAATTTATGGATTCACAATTATTATTTGCTTCGTCTAAGCATAACCCATCAAAAGAATCAACCTAAGCATGGATTATCAAATACTAACACATAAAATTGTAACCTACATGAATTAATGAACTTAGGCTATTGTGTCGTACAAAGTCGGTGGGGCAACGACATGTATTCTTTGTAAAATCAATAAACCATAATTATTGGATTTCGAAACTCAATTCATATAGCCTAATACCAAACTATTCAAAATAGATTCAAATGGTCTTAATGGTAGAAGTAGTTTTCTCCATAAAACCCTAACTACAAAAGGATTAGAACATATCAAAGGGTTTCTTAAAACCCATCAAAAATGATAACAAAAGAGGAAGGATTAAACCAATATCGCATTCGTCGTCTCTTGTTCTTGTGTTCTAAGAACTCCTCCGCAGCCGTCCGCCTTCTCTCTTTCTCCAAGTTGCGGCTCCTCCGCAGCCGCCCACCTTCTCTCTTTCTTCAAGTTGCGGCTCCCCCCACTTTCTCTCTTTCTCCAAGTTGCGGCTCCTCTAGCCTCTGTCACCGGCCTCCTTCTTTCACATTTTACTTCTCTTTTTATTTCTTTTCTTCCTTGCGTCACAAATATAAATCGGCCAATGAGAGCACGCCACGTCATCCCTTCCAACACCACCGTATTCCAAATTCAGCCAATGTCCAAGTACTTTCCAAAACTGGCCAGACACAAATTTCTGCAGTTCGCTGGCCACCTAGCCACCATCGCCGATCTCCTGGCCATGTAACTTCTCGACCACGGCTAATTGCCAGCTACGGTAGCTCCACCATTCAAACCAAGAACTGTAATTTCTTCTCGATTTCAGCCCATGGAACAACTGGTAACAAACACTAATGCCTTCCTTGTCAGGGCCACAACAGCAACAACAGCTCACTTTAATCAACTCCAACATAACTAGTGGCAGCTCCAACAAACGGTTCAGTCGAATCCCCATTTCCGTGCACACCACCAGTTTCACTGCCTGGTTCACGCAAGTCTCCCAACTCTGGTTACAATTCACTGGCCACAACTCCACTTTCTTGTTCTTCTTATCACTGCCAATCAATACGCCGGCACAGTTTCAGTTATGATACCAAACTCGCAGTAAGAACCCATTCCTGCCTGAATTCGATTACCACTAACTTCAATGGATTTCACACAAACCCAGGTTGATTTGAAGTTTCACCCCATCTCCATTTCGATTAGATTTCATTCCACAACAGATCCATCAATAGTCTCACAAACAATACTAGCTTCATTTCCTTCTCGCTGTATTGTTGTATCTGTTTCTCAACTCCAGTCCATGCAAGCTATCCCCAAGCTCCATCGTGGTATAATCTTTAAGTGGCATTTCCCTGAACATCTTGAATGCAAAAGCATCACGGCGTCAGCCCTCTTCTTGCGACTGATTCCCACCAGTATTGAGATCCAATTTCAGGCATACAAAGTCTACAATTAAACCCATCTTCATTTCCTTGTACAGCCACCATTCGGCCAAAATCCGTTGATTCAATCCACATGCAGAAACCAATTTCAGTTCATTCCCAAAGCATCGTCCTCCATTTTCTGAGTACAGAACTCAATTCGAATACCATCTACAACACCACTTCGAATTTATCTCCAAATTCAATTGTTTCCATCCAACTGAAATGATCACCATCTTCCCCACTCAATCAATCTCTAGTTCTCAGTGAATTTCGACCAACAGATGTAACGAAAGAAAATGAAAGCTGCTTCACCCACAAAAGAGAATTTCTTCTCTTGATAAGAAATGAGAAATGTGGTTGAGAATTTGCCACGTCACCACTTATTTGTCTTGGCCAACATCCACTAGTGGCCTTGGGTGTCTCGCAACAAGGGATTAAGCCCATTGCCAATACTTCCAGCCTTGAGGTGCCTGAGTGAGTGCAACATCTAGCTTCTTATTGAGCTGTTTATTGTACCCAGATTGGATTCGCTTGAATCTCCTGTAAACCATCTAAAACAATATTATTAAACCAATAACTAGTCCTAACTAGTGTAAATATGGGTATAATTGTGTCCCATATATGTGTTTATCACCAAGTCCAGTAGAACAAGTGCGACGAAACGGAGCAAAACACTCAGAAACAAGATACGGGACAAAGATTAACCTCAACTCATTCACATTTAGGATTTCTCATCACCATTTTGAAGATAATTCAAAGAGGAAGAGAATGCAAAAATAATGAGGTCATTCCGAATTCGTACAAAGAAGTTACGGCCAAAACAAATTTACCAAATATCGACGTCAAGTATGCATACGGGTTTGCAAACGAATTTTCGTATCCTGGAGCATTATGCAAATGAGTATGCGTACCTAAACCCCTAGATTTTGATTTTAAATGATGTTATGCATATCTGGTATGTGTACCATGTAGTCCAAACATCCCGAACTATTATTTTCAAACCTAAACATTTAAGAACCTTAAACACATATCAAGTTAGGTAGAAAAGAACGATAAGAAAGGTATGTGAATCATTATAAGTTCTCTAAGCAAATAAAAGCACAAATCTTGCTCAAGTTTATAGACATACCTTTTTAGATGAATCCAATTGAATTCTACAGCCTTACCAAACATAATATGTGCGCCCCAATTTTCGTGCTTCCCTCACCGTATACATAACAGGGCATTCCTTGGTGAGGATGCACTTAAAACACACTCAAGTTGTGTTGAGGTGAACAATGTCTTGCTCACCACAAGTGACTTTTGGATTATCATGAAAGAGATCACTTTTAGAACCTTTCACATCCAAATTCATCTTTCCAAAGAACTCTTTAAGTTCCAACATCATGGATACTGCCTTCTCCATAGTCATGGAATTTTCTGGGAGATCATTCCTTTTCACACTCAAAGTGTCATTGACTTTCTTTGGAACCTACTTATGAGTGCGTTTAGAAACAACCGGAACCTTCTTCCCGTTACTCTCTTCAAGATTTCTCGAAAGAGGATTGGATTGACTATTCTTTTGCATGTTAGTCTTTCTCCAACTGAGAACATAGGTCTTATCTTCGTCTTTACGAATTTATCCTTTTGATAACCATTACAATTGTGAAAAGGATTCGTATGACGTTTATAAACAAAAATAGGTTTATCACAGCACTGATTCCTTTTCCTAAAGGTTGCACAGTTACAACCTGTAGCATTAAGGGGATTAGCCTTAACATATGATCTTGGTTTCATAACTTCTTGTGATTCCCAAACAAGAACATCATGAAGTTTCTCATTCCTTATACGGAAACGACATCTCCTTTCCAGGTGACCTTTATTTCCGCAATAATGGCAAACATAAGGAATGTTCTTACCTAGATCTGTATGTGCTGACTTTGGAGGTTGATATACTTTGCTCTTTCGAACCTTAACTATCGGTGAAGTTATTTCACTTTTGTCATCAGTGGAAATCTTTTGTTGAGAAGAATCACTAGCCTTGACAAATTTTACCTCTTTGCTAATACTTGGAGCATTTATTCCCTTATAACCCAATCCTCTTGTATCACGATGATTTTTACTTGCTCCTAACATAGTGGTTAATTTGCTTGAACTAGTATTGGACTTTTTCAACTCATCTTCCAACATTTTGATTTTATCAAGAGCAGCAGCTAAATCAGCCTCAAGGCGCTTTTCTCGAGCGAGACAAGCACTTTCTATGTCATCAAAACTAATTTGTTGAGAGTTAAACCGTTCTTCAGATTCTACAAGTTTCTCTTTAAAAAAAAGTACTTTTGTTAAAGATTATCACATTCAAGTGACTTCATACGTAGGTTTCCCTCAGAATCCTTGAGGATCGATTCGTTAGAACGATTCGAAAAATAAACACCTGCGTAACATCTTCTCAATTTCTTGTTTTCTCGACAGAGAGGAGTCAGAAGAGGTGAGACATGAGAAGTTGTAATCTTCTTCATATTCGACGAATCCAAAAACTTAACATACTCTGAGACTTCCTCATTAACATCTCTATCAATATCTGAATCACCTTCATCAGAAAGTTCATCCAACTGTTCTTCTAGGAGAGTTTCCCAATCAACAGTGTTTAACTCAAGAGAATGTTTAGATATTGACTTAGATGTGACAGTTCTCTCAGGTGAATCCAAGATTTTAGAATCATCTGGTAATTTCTGAACTGGTACGTTATTAGAGATAGACTCATCCATAATCAGATCGCTACAAACACAGACTTATAAGGACTTTAACGTGTTTGCCTGCTATGATACCAATTGAAAAAGCGAGGGTCTAACAACCACACCCAATATTTCAATTAGCAATCTGTATGGACTAACTCCAATATACTTTCTAGAGAACCAACTAGACAGTCAGACTCAATCTAGAGAAAAGTATATCGAGGAGTTAATATCTCTCTCACTTGATTTGATCTTTACTCAAGCAAATAAGAATTTGCGAGTCTTTGTCAAATACAAGGATAATAAACTTGGATGGTACTAAAGACCAATATCCAAGGATCAATCAATTTCCAATCGACAACCAAAGGTTGGATTTCACAATTGATCGATACAACGCACAACCTGTGATATTTCAATTATATAACAAAATATAATGCGGAATACAAATAACACATACACCAGAAATTTTATTAACGAGGAAACCGCAAATGCAGAAAACCCTGGGACCTAGTCCAGATTGAACACCACACTGTATTAAGCCGCTACAGACACTAGCCTACTACAAACTAACTTCGTTCTGGAATGTAGTTGAACCCTAATCAATATCACATTGATTCAAGGTACAGTTGCGCTCCTTACGTCTCTGATCCCAGCAGGATACTACACACTTGATTCCCTTAGTTGATCTCACCCACAACCAAGAGTTGCTACGACCCAAAGTCGAAGACTTTAATAAAAAATCTGTATCACACAGAAAAGTCTACGATAATAGATAAATCTATCTCCCACAGATAAACCTACAAGTTTGTTCCGTCTTTTGATAGAAATCAAGGTGAACAAGAACCAATTGATAAACCGGACTTATATTCCCGAAGAAAAGCCTAGTATTATGAATCACCTCATAATAATCTAAATCGTATGGTAGTGAAACTAGATATTGCTGAATCACAAACGATGAGACGAAGATGTTTGTGATTTCTTTTTATCTTGCCCTATCGGAGATATAATCTCAAGTCAATTATTCAATTGAACTCGTACGATAGAAAATGGCAAGATCAGATCGCTCAACTACAAGAGAAGTAGTTTCGTCTGGCTTCACAATCCCAGTGAAGTTTTTAAGTCGTTGACCGATAGGGTCTCGAGAAGAAACCTACGGTTAAAGGAGAATCAACTCTAGAAAAACCAACTAGTATCATACAGGAGGTGTGGGGATTAGTTTTTCCAGTTGCTAAACGTCTCCCTTATATAGTTTTCAAATTAGGGTTTGCAATCTAAGTTACCTTGGAAACAAAGCATTCAATATTCACCGTTAGATGAAAAACTGACTTATCCAAGCTAATATATTTCAACCGTTAGATCGAAACTTAGCTTGTCTCACACACAAATGAAATGCATTCATTTAGGTTTGGATAACCGTACCTAAACGTGTACATTGGGTTGGTTCACAAATAGTTAACCAACGGTTATCCATATGAGCACTTTCATATTAACCGTATTCATCTTTCTCATAACTAGTTCAAATGACTCATAATAACTAGTTCAAGAGTTGTTCAAACGCTTAGATCTTTATACATAGACACAATTGAAACAAAATCGGTTTGATTCACTTGAATCAATTCGTGAACAATATAGCCACGGTTTGCAAAGATTGCATCCCTTATTGATTTATTGTTTAAGTTCATGAAACTACCGATTAGAGAAATATAACCAGCCTAGGTACGCGTACGGGTACGTGTATCATAGCTACCGGACTTGATTTTGGAAACTCAGCAGAAATTTTCGGCTTGAAAACTCTGTGGGTACGCGTACGAGTACGCATACCTAAGGTGACTGGTTTTCAGTTTGCAAACTTCACAAACTACATCAAAAAATTTCGGTATGAAAACTTCCGCCAGTACGCGTACCTAACCTGTCTCCTTCACCAATACCGCATGCACACATATGCACGCATTTGGTTTCCGGCACATGGATTTATACACTAATGTGCGAACACACTACGCTTATATCCATAGTTGGTTATGTAATCTCAACTCCACATTTCAATCATTGAAACATTCTTTTATAATGTTATAATAGTCGTTAGATAAAAAGAATTAACTATCGTCATCAAAGCTATTTTCAAGATTGAAACGTCATCATGACTTTCGTCACGGGTAAAGATGAAAATGGTTAAAGCAAAAGCTTACCAACTCATATTTCTAGAAAAAGATAGGCGAGTAAACTCGGCTCGAAACATCAAATGTGTATGTATGAAAACTATCATACTTATACGACTTTTGTCTCAAGAGTAGGAGATAGAGTAGATAGACTTTTAAGTGACGGATGAGTTCAAGTCTCCACATACCTTTTGGTCGGATGAAGTTCCACTGGTTCCTTGAGTAGTTCTTCGTCTTCATAAGATAATCGCCATGAAGTCTGGAGCTCAACTATACCTAACTATCCTAGACCGAGACTTAGTCATAAGTAAACTAGAAATCAAGACATATAGTTTTGATCACTAACATTGACAAACATGCTTGAGATAGCAACGCACGCGAGTTCGACCGAGCAATGCTCTAACAATCTCCCCCTTTGTCAATTTTAGTGACAAAACTATCAATACATATAGATTACAAAATAGATAAAACTTTCTAACTTCTCGTCCACATGCTTGATCTCCTTGGTGCTTCAACATTACTCGAAAACTTCGTCTTTTCGAAGTACTCCCATGATTCCATAGATGTTCAATTCAGCATCATAGTTGTTGAAGTTCCGTTGCCATAACAATGAGAAAACAAAAGCTCTCGATCATTGTTATACAGTGTCATGCTATTATTACACAGTATCAAAGTTCTTATATCACAACTTCGACAATAATACTATGGTGATATGTATCACTCCCCCTTAGTCAATACTTTCTTCTCAACATGAAAACCCCTCCCCCTTACATAATGGCCCGTAAAACACGTAAATCATATGTATTTGTAGTGTGAACTACATATTAATTCTCCCCATTTCTGTCAATAAAATTGGCAAAGGTACGAAAACGGGATCCTAATGAAATTTCCACGAAGACGCTTGAAGACCAAAGAAAAGTACATATCAACTTATTTAGATGCAATCATAAAGACGAAGCTAAATGCATTCATCAAGGAGTTTATAAAGATACAAGATAACCCTTAAATAATTCCACAGCCGCACTCCCCACAAAGATATGGAAATTAAGCGCAAGTTCAAAAGAACACTCCCCCATTTGATGTCATTCCCGAAAGAACAACAAGAGCGACCTTACTTTTACAAGAAAAGAAAGATTGTATTGGACACCAAAAACCATAATGAAATGATTTTCCATATCCAAAATTCTCAATTAAACTAACCACAAGTAAACCCATGATTAATTTAATCGGAATACACAATCAAATTAAACACAAAAGTGATCAATTTAATTGAACATGCTCGACATAAGAGAACTTACGGAGCTACGACTATGTTAACCATAAAGGAATGGTCAACTCAATTGTTTTATGCTGATAGGGTGTAGAATACATCCTATTTATTATCTATTGCTTATGCTTTCTCTGCTATTTTTCTTGTAAATTATGTAGTTTACGCGTGTTTTGAGTTTTATAGCTATTTTGAAGTCATGCGGAAGAAAAGAAGAAGAATTCGCTCAATTTGAGCCGAAAGGGCAAAAAGGTCGTCTCACAAGTGATCATTGTTGGGAGCCTAGCCACGGTTAAAGGGTGGCCAGTTTTGTTTTAAATGGAAATATTAAAGGCACCCATAAAGTTACTTAGGGCACCGTATTGGGTTGATCGTATGCAACAGTGGGATGTACCCATTTAACCCCAAATCCAACTTAACCCTAAAATCGAGAGAGCTGTTTTCTCTCGTTCATCTCATTCACCTGAAATTGAGAAAGAAAAGCAGCAGAGTTGCTGTTGGTTGTTCTGAGAGTTGAGAGATTCAGGGGATTAAGAAGATGATTGAGGTGGTGAAGAAGGATTAAATACAGTAGGAGCAGCTGAGGTCGTTTCTGAATCGATGAGGGGGAGGATGTTGTTGGGTTTGAATTTGATTTGGAAGATGAGCAAGAAAGGGGATCTGATGAAGATGATGGAATTTAGGTCATGAATTAAATGGGTTCGATCTGTGAGACTTGAAGATGATGTTGTTGTTCTTGAGATGAAATTCGAGACAGTAGAGATGGGTTAATGGCAGAAATTGAATATAAGGGTTTGTGTTGGTGATGAAGACACAGACAAGAAATTGATGCTGCTGTGGAGATAGAGGTGTAATTTGAGATGGGTTCGATTGGAAGACCAGCTACTGTTCAAATTACAGATATTCAGTTGTTGCTATGGGTTTTGTGTGAGAGCAGATGATGAAGAACAAGACCAATTAGGTTTTATGGGGTTTGCTGTTATGAAGATGAGAATACAAGGAAGGAGAAGGTAATGCTGTTGAATCGAGAAAAGAAGAAGCTGAATCAATGGTTGCTAAATGAACAAACAGAGATGAGAGAAATGAAGGGGGTCTCGCTATTGCAGATGTAGGAGATGAACGATTAAATTGAAATGAACTAGATGTATGTTAGGAAATTGTTGCAGGGAAAGAAGAATCGGCCTAAAAGTGGACTGAGAATACATTAAAAACAGAGGAAACTCTGTCTAAATCTTCCCTTTGATGAGCCAACTCAGTGACCAATCCATCTCACTTGTCTCAGACTAGTCATCCGAGTTAGAAGCTGACTCGATAACTGACTCGGCTGATATCCCTTCCTTTGACCCGATTGACTGATGATGTCCGTTAGTTTGGCGGTTAACTTAACGGAATCTTGACAGAATATGCTGTCGACGGCTACAGAACTCAGATGACGGAAGGGAGTTTTCAGGCGCAATTCCGGTGATGCCGAGAACTTCAGGCGGCCAAAAATACATGAATTTGTGAAAAATTCTCTAGACTCATCTAGACTCATGGGTTTGAAGAATTGGGCTTGGATTTGGAAGAGAAGGTGGAAGAATTTTACAAAGACAAGGATATGGAATGTGGAATTGCTCAAGGAAAGGGAGTCTATTCCTAAGAGGATTGCTAGGAAATTGAAGCCTATAAATAGATAAGTTCTCTATACATTTTTGACACCTTTTACACACACAACACTTGTGTTTTTGCTTGCTTTTCAAAATTATTCTTTTAATTATGGGATTTTTAATAAAGTGGCCAACTTTTCGATCTATATTTAAGAAACTTTCCTTTTGTTTCGAATCATTATATAAAGTGGCCGAGTTTGACCATTTCCGTCCCGTTTTTTCAAAAAATGGCTAACCACGGTTAATGCCCACCTTTCAGTTATCCAATCCGTTTAAAAGTCGTATAAGTCCCTTGAATCGGCTGAATGGTTCAGTGTTGGATTAGTGACCTATTCAAAGTCAGCTCGGTAAAGAACAAAACGGGTTACTGATATAACCCTTTTCATCTTCTTCCCAACTATTCATCACCATTGTCGACTGGGATATGGTGATATAACTATCTGCTTCAACTAGTTCTAATCAAAACATAGAGTAGATAGATTGATGGCATCGCGGATTGAAATTTCAAGAACAGGCAACAATCAAACCATTGATTAATCAACCATTAACAAACACTTGAAAATTAACCATCAAGTCCTGGTTATGATTCCCAGTAACAAACAATTGAGAAATCCAAGCTATACAAACAGACTCGCATCCTAAAAAAGCTGATACAAAGGATCTGGAATTTCAGGAATATTTAGAAACCAATACAAATTTTACATATTTCTCGAGAACCTTAAATTTTTATTAAAAAAAAATAGCATCAATACATGCAATTTTACTTGATTGGTGCCTACCCATACCTTAAATTATCACCAATAAATGATTGAACAAATTAATTTGAAGAACTCCAATTTTTTGTGATAGCCTCTTATTTTTCCATCACATGTTCATTATTCCCGGAAAAGATGAAGTATTAGAAGAGAAATCAACTGCTACGGAAGCGGCAAAAGATCAGGATGTGGTAATCTAATCGATATGAACAGTAGGAAAGACAACAGAACATGAAGGAGGTTAGATTTTTTTTTCCATGGCTTTTCCGGTAAGGAAAGATGAGCGACAGTTTTCATGGTTTTTTTTCCCTTCTGTTAATAGTTAAGGTTTGTAAACATAAGTTGCGAAGGACATGTTAGTAACTTCAACATGATTAGTTGACCAAATCAACGTGGTGGACTAATCTAGTGGGCACAGAGGTGAAATCTAACGGAAAGGTCACTTTATAAATGATTTAAATTTTGTGGCCGGTTTATAAATTATATGGTAGGAAGTTGGTCAATTTATTAATTTGCCCTTTAATTATTTATGTGAACTTCAAAAATTCTCCTTTTAATTATTTGTGTGAATTTCAAAAACATGAGTAGCTAATTTTCTTATTGATTGAGGATGAATTCCTAGTTCTTAACATATGATTTGAGTTTAATTTTGAATTCTATCTTGAATTTTTTCACATGATTATCGTTTGTTTTTACTATTAGGAATGTTTATACATTCATGATTGATTGATAGGTCGTTTAGGTGCGCAACTAAATTGATTTGTTAATTGATCTAAAGCTAGTGAAAGTTAGGGGATAAGTAATCGTTTCTTGACTCTTTACATAAGTAGCAAACACGAGACCTTGCGGAGGGATTCCGTGGAGCAATTTTGTGTGAAAACAACGTTAGCAAGTAGACCTTGATCTAAGAGTCTAACTAATAATATCAACCTAATAAGTTCATAAATCTTAATGCGTTTAACTAAATTACATCTTGAGTGATCTACTACTAGGTGGTTTGGTGAATAGAATCCGGTAGTCGAGAACTTCCGTATCCGGTGATACAAGGGATTTAGGGGTTTAACACTGTTCTAGCTGCTTCACCTACGGTTGGTGATAATTTGTGACTAATAAAAAGTAGAAAAACATAACTTGAATCATTGTTTTGCAACGAAGAAGGATTCCTTGATTTACTTCTCTTATTGATTTCCTTTATCTTTTTAATTGCTTTGTTTACTTTCTTTTGCTTTTAAAATCTAAAACCAAAACCCCCCTTTTGTGACATTATAAGACAACTAAAACCACTTGCTCCTCGTGGGAACGAACTTGACTACACTATATTACTTGTTAATTAAGTGGAAAAATATTAATTAATTTGTTGTGGTTACGACACGCATCAAATTTTGGCGCCGCTGCCGAGGAGCAACGGACGATTTTAGTTGTTCTTATTTTACTTTTTGCTTTATTCTTGCTTTGTTAGATTATATTATCGTGTTTAACGTAGTTTTTGAGAATATTGTTTTCAGGTACTTGATCTCTGGCACCTAAACAGTGGGATTACCAACGTTGTGGGATTACAACTTGCAAGGGAACAATACTACAAGAAGCTCGGAACTTGCAAGAAGAGCCTTCTACATCAACAATGGTAGGCGGTAATAATAATCCACCACCACCTAGAAAAAGTTGGGAGAGTTAATTTCTCCGAATTTGGATTCACAACCATGGAGTATCACAATAACTTATCCAGTGGAGATGAAGTCGAGTCTTATTCACCACTTACCAAAGTTCAAAGGGCTTCCCGGTGAAGATCCAAATCGTCATCTTCAATCATTTAAACACAAGATGACAAGTATTAGGCAAGTTACCGAAGATAGGGATAGGGCTATGTTACAAGCCTTTCCATTCTCCTTACAAGACTCAGCCGAAGAATGGTTGTATTATTTACCCCCAGGGAGCATTACAACATGGACCGAGATGAAAAGGCTATTCCTAGAGAAGTATTTTCCAGCTTCTAAGGCGGCTGTGGTTCGTAAAGAGATTAGTGGAGTCTTACAAATTTCAGGAGAATCACTCCATGAGTATTGGGAGCGGTACAAGAAGTTGTTAGAAATCTGTCCACACCACAACATATCACCAACACTTATCATTCAATATTTTTATGAAGGATTACTTCCAGATAAAAGTAACTTGATTGATGCAGCTGCGGGTGGTTCACTTACTGAGAAGACGCTTTGCAAAGCAACTAGTTTGATTGAGAGTATGGCTGCAAATGCACAACAATTTTATACAAGGCATGATTCCAATATCCGAAGGGTTAGTGAAATGGAGGACTCTTCACAATTCGCTTAACGGTTAAACAACATAGAGAGGGTAGTGCAACGAATGGCCGCGGTAATTATTCCGGATGATGATACCGAACAGGTAAATGCTTTGTTTCCAAATCAAAGGCCAAGGTACGATCCATACTCAAATACTTACAATCCCGGTTGGAATGATCATCCTAACTTTAGTTATGCAAACAAGCAAGCGACGGCTCCTAATCCATATGTGCAACAAGGTGGTTTCCAACAACCACGCTTTCAACCTCAACAACAATTCCAACCTCAAGTGAAGGAACAAGGATCTTCAATAGATGATAAGCTTAATGTCATGATGCAAGGTATCACGTCATTGTTTCAACAAAATCAACAAAAGACCGATTCGGCCATCAAGGATCTACAAACTCAAATGGGACAACTGGAAACCTATGTGAACCTATTGAAATCTCAAGCATCTACAAAGCTTCCTTCACAACCATTTGTGAATCCAAGAGAGAATGTTAATGCGGTTACCTTGAGGAGTGGAAGACAAGTTATCGAGAATCCAAGTCATCATGAAGAATTTTGTGAAGAGTTAGTCAAAGACAAGGAGGAAGTCGCACCAAAAGAGGATTCAACACCAACTGACCAATCCAAGGAACCGGTTCCTACTTTCATTACTCCACCTCCTTTTCCTAGTCGCTTTGCTAAATCCAAGAAAGAAGCTCAAGACAAGGTACTCATGGATATCTTCAAGAAGATAGACATCAACATTCCATTCATAGAGGCCGTCAAGACAATACCAAGGTATGATAAGTTCATAAAGGAATTATGCACAAAGAAGGATAGGTTGCTTGATAATGAAATTACTAAAGTTGGCGAGAGTGCGTCTGCTATGCTATTGAAGAAGATGCCTACAAAGTGTACAGATACCGGAGGTTTCACGGTGCCAATTACTATTGGTACAAAAAGGTTTGAACATGCTTTACTTGACTTGGGAGATTCCATTAGTGTCATGTCGGCCGATATATATGAATCCTTGAATCTTGGACCTTTGAAATAGACAAGAGTTATTATCCAATTAGCAAACAAGTCTAACATATACCCAAAGGGACTTGTAGAAGACGTGCTAGTGCAAGTAAATGAGCTTATTTTTCCGGTTGATTTCTTCGTGGTGGATATGGACAACAATGAGAACCGGTCGTCTACTTCTCTACTTCTCGGGAGGCCATTTATGAAGACCGCAAAGACGAAGATTGACGTTGACAAGGGTACACTTACTATGGAATTCGACAAGGAAATAATACACTTCAACATAGTCGAAGCCATATGGTATCCAAGTGATGTGCATTCCGTTTACTCCATTGATGTGGTTAGTTCATTAGCGCAACAAATGGTGGAATTGAGTCAAGAGGACGAACTTGATCTGGTATTGCAAAAGAGCATTGAATTGGACGTCCACGGCTTGTCTAACTTGCATGTTGAAATCTCCAAGGAGTTGGTGGAGATGTGTGGTGCTTTGACGGCATTACAAGAAGCTAAAAAGGGTAATGTTTCTTATATTTCTTTACCCGTGAATGATGAAATACTTGTACCATCTATTGTGAAAGCGCCTAAGCTAGAATTGAAGCCACTTCCGGACCATTTAAAGTATGCTTTCTTGGGAGATAGAGATGAGCTTCCGGTGATTATTGCACAGAACCTCACACCGGTACAAGAATATCATTTGCTTAGAGTCTTGAAAGAGCACAAAACGGACATTGGGTGGACAATTGCGGACATCAAAGGCATTAGTCCATCCATGTGCATGCATAGGATTCTAATGGAAGAGAACGTGAAGTCAGTACATGATGATCAACGTAGGATTAATCCTCCTATGATGGAGGTTGTGAATAAAAAGATACTCAAATTGCTAAGTGTGGGGGTGATCTACCCAATTTCCGATAGCAAGTGGGTTAGTCCGGTACAAGTTGTGCCAAAGAAGTCCGGTGTTACGGTTGTTAGAAATCAAGACGATGAAATTGTTCCTACAACAGTTCAAACCGATTGGAGAGTATGCATTGACTATAGGAAGTTTAATTCCACAACCCGAAAGGATCACTTTCCTTTACCTTTCATTGATCAAATGTGGGAGCGGTTAGCGGGGAATTCTTATTATTGTTTCTTGGACGGTTATTCGGGATACAACCAAATTGTTATTCCACCGGAGGACCAAGAGAAGACTACTTTCACTTTTCCGTTTGGAACGTTTGCATATATAGACGGATGCCATTTGGTCTTTGCAATGCACCGGCTACTTTCCAAAGATGCATGGTAAGTATATTTTCGGATTATGTGGAGCGCATCATCGAGGTAGTTATGGATGACTTTCGTGTTTATGATAATTCTTTTGATAGTTGTTTAGACAACCTTGAACTAGTTCCTAAACGATGCATAGATACAAACCTTGTCCTTAATTGGGAGAAATGTCACTTTATGGTAAACCACGGCATAGTACTTGGTCACATCGTGTCCTCTCGAGGGCTCGAAGTGGACAAGTCAAAGATAGATTTAATAAGAAACTTACAATATCCCACTTCGGTGAGGGAGATTCATTCATTTCTTGGCCATGCAGGTTTCTATAGGAGGTTTATCAAGGATTTCTCCAAAATCTCCATGCCGATGTGCAAGTTACTATAAAAGGAGGTACCTTTTGACTTCAACAAGGAATGCAAGGATGCCTTTGACAAATTGAAGGCAATGTTGACAAGTGCACCGATTATTAAGTCACCGGATTGGAATCTTCCATTTGAATTAATGTGTGATGCTAGTGATTGTGCGGTTGGAGCCGTTTTAGGTCAAAGAGTGGACAAGTTGTCCCATGTTATGTATTATGCATCTAGGACCCTTAATGATGCACAAATCAACTATTCTACCACGAAGAAGGAGTTATTGGCTATAGTTTGTGCATTGGAAAAATTTCGATCATACTTGGTGGGCACAAAGGTTATTGTGTATTCCGATCATGCCGCACTAAGACACTTAATAAAGAAGAAAAAAGCTAATCCAAGACTAATCCGGTGGATCCTATTGCTACAAGAGTTCGACATAGAAATTCGAGATAAGAAAGGTGTAGAGAATACCGTTGCGGATCATCTTAGTAGACTTGTTATGTCTCAAGAAGAACTTCCATTAGAAGACCGCTTTCCGGACGAACAACTTTTCTCCTTGGAAGAATCAACACCTTGGTATGCGGATATAGTGAGTTATTTGGTGACAAGGAAGGTACCTAGTAGAATGTCTAATTTCCAAAAGATGAAACTTAAGAAGGTAGCCAAGCAATATGTGTGGGATGAACCGTACTTGTGGAAATATAGCGTTGATCAAATAATACGAAGTTGAAATTACTAGTCTTAGAGACAACTCGGTTTTGAAGGTCAACGGCCATAGATTAAAGCCATACTATGAGAACATCGCTTATGTGAATTTGGACGAACTTCCATTTGAAGATGTACTCCCTATGGAGGAGTAATGTGAAGCAAGGGCTAAGTTGGGCCGTCGACTTTAAAACAAGCGCTTCATGGGAGGCAACCCATAGGTTTTGTATTTCTTATCCTTTTTTTTGTTTTGTTTATTTATTTTTCTTGTTCCATATCATGTTAAGATTTCCCACATTGACTTTACTAGGAGGATTCAATTACATTGAGGACAATGTAAGGTTTAAGTGTGGGGGAGTGGTTAAGCATAAATTTAAAAAAAAAAAATTACCACCAACTTTTAAAAAAAAAATTAAAAAAGTTTTGCATAAAACCTCTAACTTTTAGAGATTTTAGAGTCACTAGCAGACTTCTAGGTATGTTTACATAGAGAATTATGACCAATATAACTGAACCTGGAAGTGTTAGGGAACTACATTCGGATTTCTTGCTTGTTAGATTGTTAAATAATGGATTTAATCATGCCGGTGGCAAATGAGGTGCAGAGGAAAATGCATTATTAGAGTTGTTGATCAATCATTAGTGGAGACTACCCTATTTATATCATGCGAGGCACCGACCAGAAATTTTTCCATCTAACTAAAGAGCTTTCTTTTGAGTGTGTGTCACCGTATGTTAATTCAGCACTATTTTTGATCTCTTGAGTGCTAATTGTCAATCATGAGGGTGACATCTATAGATGAAATCCTCCTTCTTGTAGTTCGATTTGCAGTTATAACCATTCTCTCGACAACAAGGGGTCCATAGAAACACCATCATCATCAACAAGGGAGCGACATCAAAATCTACAAGGAAAGTTGAAAATGTTTAAGGTTAACAAGCAACAAAACAAGAAAAGAGCAAATTCCATATTCAAGTAAAGCAACATACAATGAGCAGATTTTTACATATATGTTGAAGACTTACAAGACAATGAGGTAATTCTATATCCAAGTATGAAGACTTATTTATGAAAGCAAAGAGAATCAAAAGGTGAGAATTGTTGAATTTTTTTATTTCGAGACGATACAAGTTGTGAAGAATCAAGCGGTAAAATACTTCTCCCACGGCCACGGTTTATTTTATTTTTACTTTGTTTTGTATTTTATTTCTCTTGTCTTCATAAAAAAAAAGAGAGAAGAAACAAAATTGAAAAAAATAAATAAAAAATAAATAAAAAAAGAATAAATATGAGACAAGAGAAAAATTTATCATTTTCTTTATCTTTTATTTAATAAGCCGTTGGGAAGGAAAAATATATAAGGAAGTTTCAAGCGACAATGATTTAAGGTAAAAAAGTTACAAATTGTCAAGGATTTACGAAGTTCGAGAGTTTATCATCAATAGTTGAAACCGAAGACGAGGATTGAGAACGAGAAGACAAGGAGCCGAAGACATTTCTATTGGATGTCGTGAGAGTGGTGTTACCATCATTGCAATCGGATATGAAAGTGAGTAAGTAATCTCATCCTCGATAATAGTGGTTGATTTTCTTTCTTAAAGATCTCAGAAAAATGGTTTTTCAAAATGTTAAAAGATGTGGGTTTTTAAAATATTTCGGAAGTTGTCCTTCCTACCATTCAACGTGTTGCAGGATTTGTCTCTTCATTCCTACCTGCACACATGTGAGACCCATAAAAAAAGCCGTCTTTTTGAGTGCAATTATCATAAAATCCTTTTTGGTGAGGCAGAAGTCAAGGCGAAATGCTTATTGATCGCTTCTCAAACACGCGTTCTCTCATTATGGTGTGGTTATTTCTCACTCAACACTTAAGAATGAGAATATGTTCTTTAGTATCTTTAACTTCTTGTTACTAGCACGCAGAAACTCTATGTCCTCATAGCTCTTTGGATGCTTGGGACGCTAGAACGCCTTGAAGTTGTAAGTTTTAGTTTGATTTGCTCGAGAACTAGAAAAGTCTGAGTGTGGGGGAATTTGATAGGGTGTAGAGTACATCCTATTTATTATCTATTCTTTATGCTTTCTCTGCTATTTTTCTTGTCAATTATGTATTTTACGCGTGTTTGAGTTTTATAGGTATTTTGGAGCCATGCGGAAGAAAAGAAAAAGAATTCGCTCAATTTGAGCCGAAAGGGCAAAAAGGTCGTCTCACAAGTGATCACTGTTGGGAGCCTAGCCACGGTTAAAGGGTGGCCAGTTTTGTTTTAAATGGAAATATTAAAGGCACCCATAAAGTTACTTAGGGCACCGTATTGGGTGGATCGTATGCAGCAGTGGGGTGTACCCATTTAACCCCAAATCCAACTTAACCCTAAAATCGAGAGAGTTGTTTTCTTCGTTCATCTCATTCACCTGAAATTGAGAAAGAAAAGCAGCAGAGCTGCTGTTGGTTGTTCCGAGAGTTGAGATATTCAGGGGATTAAGAAGATGATTGAGGTGGTGAAGAAGGATTAAATACAGTAGGAGCAGTTGAGGCCGTTTCTGAATCGATGAGGAGGAGGATGTTGTTGGGTTTGAATTTGATTTGGAAGATGAGCAAGAAAGGGGATCTGATGAAGATGATGAAATTTAGGTCATGAATTAAATGTGTTCGATCTGTGAGACTTGAAGATGATGTTGCTGTTCTTGAGATGAAATTCGAGACAACAGAGATGGGTTAATGGCAGAAATTGAATATAAGGGTTTGTGTTGGTGATGAAGACACAGACAAGAAATTGATGCTGCTGTGGATATAGAGGTGTAATTCGAGATGGGTTCGACTGGAAGACCTGCTACTGCTCAAATTACAGATATTCAGTTGTTGCTATGGGTTCTGTGTGAGAGCAGATGATGAAGAACAAGACCAATTGGGTTTTATGGGGTTTGTTGTTATGAAGATGAGAATACAAGGAAGGAGAAGGTAATGCCGTTGAATCGAGAAAAGAAAAAGCTGAATCAATGGTTGCTAAATGAACACACAAAGATGAGAGAAATGAAGGGGGTCTCGTTATTCCAGATGTAGGAGATGAACGATTCAATTGAAATGAACTAGATGTATGTTAGGATGTTAGGAAATTGTTGCAGGGAAAGAAGATTCGGCCTGAAAGTGGCCTGAGAATACATTGAAAACAGAGGAAACTCTGTCTAAATCTTCCCTTTGATGAGCCAACTCAGTGACCGATCCATCTCACTTGTCTCAAACTAGTTATCCGAGTTAGAAGCTGACTCGATAACTGACTCGGCTGACATCCCTTCCTTTGACCCGATTGGCTGATGACGACCGTTAGTTTGACGGTTAACTTAACGGAATCTTGACAGAATATGTTGTCGACGGCTACAGAACTCAGATGACGGCAGGGAGTTTTCAGGCGCAATTCCGGTGATGTCGAGAACTTTTCAGGCGGCCAAAAATACATGTATTTGTGAAGAATTCTCTAGACTCATCTACACTCATGGGTTTGAAGAATTGGGCTTGGATTTGGAATAGAAGGTGGAAGAATTTTACAAAGACAAGGATATGGAATGTGGAATTGCTTAAGGAAAGGGAGTTTATTCCTAAGAGGATTGCTAGGAAATTGAAGCCTATAAATAGGGAAGTTCTCTACACACTTTTGACACCTTTTACACACACAACACTTGTGTTTTTGCTTGCTTTTCAAAATTCTTCTTTTAATTGTTTGTGCGAACTTCAAAAATTCTCCTTTTAATTATTTGTGTGAATTTCAACAACATGAGTAGATAATTTTCTTATTGATTGAGGATGAATTTCTAGTTCTTAACATATGATTCGAGTTTTGTTTTGAATTCTATCTTGAAGTTTTTCACATGATTATTGTTTGTTTTTACTATTAAGAATGTTTATACATTCATGATTGATTGATAGGTCGTTTAGGTGTGCAACTAAATTGAGTTGTTAATTAATCTAAAGCTAGTGAAAGTTAGGGGATAAGTAATCGTTTCTTGACTCTTTACATAAGTATCAAACACGAGACCTTGCGGAGAGATTCCGTGGAGCAATTGTGTGTGAAAACAACGTTAGCAAGTAGACCTTGATCTAAGAGTCTAACTACTAATATCAACCTAATAAGTTCATAAATCTTAATGCGTTTAACTAAATTACATCTTGAGTGATCTACTACTAGGTAGTTTGGTGAATAGAATCCGGTAGTCGATAACTTCTGTATCCGCTGATACAAGGGATTTAGGGGTTTAGCACTGATCTAGCTGCTTTACCTATGGTTGGTGATAATATGTGACTAATAAAAAGTGGAAAAGAACATAACTTGAATCATTGTTTTGCAGCGAAGAAGGATTCCTTGATCTAACTTCTCTTATTGATTTCCTTTATCTTTTTAATTGCTTTGTTTACTTTCTTTTGCTTTTAAAATCTAAAACCAAAACCCCCCTTTTGTGACATTATAAGACAACTAAAACCACTTGCTCCTCGTGGGAACGAACTTGACTACACTATATTACTTGTTAATTAAGTGGAAAAATATTAATTAATTTGTTGTGGTTACGACACGCATCATACGCTCAATACAAGAAAACCTTATGGAGCATTGCAGTATACACATAAAATATGGATCAGGGGAAGATCAATACTGCGGCATATACAAAGATTCATTCTATTTTCATCACTATTTGCATAACGACATATAATAGACATAATCTTTGTTAACAAAATATTTTAACCTATCTTCCATCGAAAAATTGACATAATAGGCTTAACTGTTGTTTGTCAAAAGTTCGTCGATCTTGTATCAATACATGGATATCGACATATGAAAGAGATATAAATTTTGACATCGTATGGGACAATAATAGTTCACGGACGCAAACACACATCCCATAATGTATTGCAATATGTAAAACCATAAAGATTAATACTGCAAAAATCAATCTTTGTCCTTAGAAGGTAAAATCAATCTTTTTCGCACGGATTTACACCAAGAGTGGTTACCAAAAGCGTATAAAAAGATTTTCTTAACAAAGAAGAACATACAAAGTCATTAAAGACCATGCATCATAGTTCACATAAGATGATTATGAACATTCAAGAATCCCATAGCAATGCGTACCTCTGCTCATTCTTGAACTTACTTCTTTGTGATTCACCAACATCATTCTTGTAAACGCTCCAAATGAGCTTAGAAGATAATTACTCCAAGAATCCAAGTGCCCAAGTCCAGTAGAACAAGTGCGACGAAACGGAGCAAAACACTCAGAAACAAGATACAGGACAAAGACTAACCTCAACTCATTCACATTTAGAATTTCTCATCACCATTTTGAAGATAATTCAAAGAGGAAGATAATGCAAAAATAATGAGGTCATACCGAGTTCGGACGAAGAAGTTACGGCCAAAACAAATTTACCAAATATCGACGTCAAGTATGCATACGGGTTTGCAAACGAATTTTCGTATCCTGGAGCATTATACAAACCCAGGTTGATTTGAAGTTTCACCCCATCTCCATTTCGATTAGATTTCATTCCACAACAGATCCATCAATAGTCTCACAAACAATACTAGCTTCATTTCCTTCTCGCTGTATTGTTGTATCTGTTTCTCAACTCCAGTCCATGCAAGCTATCCCCAAGCTCCATCGTGGTATAATCTTTAAGTGGCATTTCCCTGAACATCTTGAATGCAAAAGCATCACGGCGTCAGCCCTCTTCTTGCGACTGATTCCCACCAGTATTGAGATCCAATTTCAGGCATACAAAGTCTACAATTAAACCCATCTTCATTTCCTTGTACAGCCACCATTCGGCCAAAATCCGTTGATTCAATCCACATGCAGAAACCAATTTCAGTTCATTCCCAAAGCATCGTCCTCCATTTTCTGAGTACAGAACTCAATTCGAATACCATCTACAACACCACTTCGAATTTATCTCCAAATTCAATTGTTTCCATCCAACTGAAATGATCACCATCTTCCCCACTCAATCAATCTCTAGTTCTCAGTGAATTTCGACCAACAGATGTAACGAAAGAAAATGAAAGCTGCTTCACCCACAAAAGAGAATTTCTTCTCTTGATAAGAAATGAGAAATGTGGTTGAGAATTTGCCACGTCACCACTTATTTGTCTTGGCCAACATCCACTAGTGGCCTTGGGTGTCTCGCAACAAGGGATTAAGCCCATTGCCAATACTTCCAGCCTTGAGGTGCCTGAGTGAGTGCAACATCTAGCTTCTTATTGAGCTGTTTATTGTACCCAGATTGGATTCGCTTGAATCTCCTGTAAACCATCTAAAACAATATTATTAAACCAATAACTAGTCCTAACTAGTGTAAATATGGGTATAATTGTGTCGCATATATGTGCTTATCACCAAGTCCAGTAGAACAAGTGCGACGAAACGGAGCAAAACACTCAGAAACAAGATACGGGACAAAGACTAACCTCAACTCATTCACATTTAGGATTTCTCATCACCATTTTGAAGATAATTCAAAGAGGAAGAGAATGCAAAAATAATGAGGTCATTCCGAATTCGTACAAAGAAGTTACGGCCAAAACAAATTTACCAAATATCGACGTCAAGTATGCATACGGGTTTGCAAACGAATTTTCGTATCCTGGAGCATTATGCAAATGAGTATGCGTACCTAAACCCCTAGATTTTGATTTTAAATGATGTTATGCATATCTGGTATGTGTACCATGTAGTCCAAACATCCCGAACTATTATTTTCAAACCTAAACATTTAAGAACCTTAAACACAGATCAAGTTAGGTAGAAAAGAACGATAAGAAAGGTATGTGAATCATTATAAGTTCTCTAAGCAAATAAAAGCACAAATCTTGCTCAAGTTTATAGACATACCTTTTTAGATGAATCCAATTGAATTCTACAGCCTTACCAAACTTAATATGTGCGCCCCAATTTTCGTGCTTCCCTCACCGTATACATAACAGGGCATTCCTTGGTGAGGATGCACTTAAAACACACTCAAGTTGTGTTGAGGTGAACAATGTCTTGCTCACCACAAGTGACTTTTGGATTATCATGAAAGAGATCACTTTTAGAACCTTTCACATCCAAATTCATCTTTCCAAAGAACTCTTTAAGTTCCAACATCATGGATACTGCCTTCTCCATAGTCATGGAATTTTCTGGGAGATCATTCCTTTTCACACTCAAAGTGTCATTGACTTTATTTGTGAAAAGGATTCGTATGACGTTAATAGGCAAAAAATAGGTTTATCACAGCACTGATTCCTTTGTCTAAAGGTTGGACATTTACAACCTGTAGCATTAAGGGGGTTAGCCTTAACATATGACCTTGGTTTCACAACTTCTTGTGATGCCCAAACAAGAACACCATGAAGTTTCTCATTCCTTATACGGAAACGACATCTCCTTTCCAGGTGACCTTTATTTCCGCAATAATGACAAACATAAGGAATGTTCTTACCTCGATCCCTCTGTGCTGACTTTGGAGGTTGATATACTTTTCTCTTTCGAACCTTAACTGCCGGTGAAGGTATTTCACTTTTTCCATCAGTGGAAACCTTTTGTTGAGAAGAATCACTAGCCTTGAAAATTTTTACCTCTTTGCTAATACTTGGAGCATCTATTCCCTTATATCCCAATCCTCGTGTATCACGATGATTTGTACTTGCTCCTAGCATAGTGGTTAATTTGCTTGAACTAGTATTGAACTCATCTTCCAAGATCTTGATTTTATCAAGAGAAGCATCTAAATCAGCCTCAAGGCGTTTTTCTCGAGCGAGACAAGCACTTTCTCTGTCATCAAAACTAATTTGTTGAGAGTTAAACCTTGCTTCAGATTCTGCAAATTTCTCTTCCAACAAAAAGTACTTTTGATAAAGATTATCACATTCAAGTGACTTCATACGTAGGTTTTCCTCAGAATCCTTGAGGATCGATTCGTTAGAACGATTCGAAAAATACACACCTGCGTAACATCTTCTCAATTTCTTGTTTTCTCCACAGAGAGGAGTCAGAAGAGGTGAGACATGAGAAGTTGTAATCTTCTTCATATTCCACGAATCCAAAAACTTAACATACTCTGAGACTTCCTCATCAACATCTCTATCAATATCTGAATCACCTTTATCAGAAAGTTCATCAAACTGTTCTTCTAGGAGAGTTTCCCAATCAACAGTTTTTACATCAAGAGAATGTTTAGATATTGACTTAGATGTGACAGTTCTCTCAGATGAATCCAAGCTTTTAGAATCATCTGGTAATTTCTGAACTGGTACGTTATTAGAGATAGACTCATCCATAATCAGATCGCTACAAACACAGACTTATAAGGACTTTAAAGTGTTTGCTTGCTCTGATACCAATTGAAAAAGCGGGGTCTAACAACCATACCCAATATTTCAATTAGAAATCTGTATGGACTAACTCCAATATACTTTCTAGAGAATCAACTAGACAGTCAGACTCAATCTAGAGAAAAGTATATCGAGGATTTAATATCTCTCTCAGTTGATTTGATCTTTACTCAAGCAAATAAGAATTTACGAGTCTTTATCAAATACAAGGATAATAAACTTGGATGGTACCAAAGACCAATATCCAAGGATCAATCAATTTCCAATCAACAACCAAAGGTTGGATTTCACAATTGATCGATACAACACACAACCTGTGATATTTCAATTATATAAAAAAATATAATGCGGAATAGAAATAACACAGACACCAGAAATTTTGTTAACGAGGAAACCGCAAATGCAGAAAAAACCTGGGACCTTGTCCAGATTGAACACCACACTGTATTAAGCCGCTACAGACACTAGCCTACTACAAACTAACTTCAGTCTGGACTGTAGTTGAACCCTAATCAATATCACACTGATTCAAGGTACAATTGCACTCCTTACGTCTCTGATCCCGGCAGGATACTACGCACTTGATTCCCTTAGCTGATCTCACCTACAACCAAGAGTTGCTACGACCCAAAGTCGAAGACTTTAATAAAAAAATCTGTATCACACTGAAAAGTCTATGATAATAGATAACTCTGTCTCTCACAGATAAACCTACAAGTTTGTTCCGTCTTTTGATAGAAATCAAGGTGAACAGGAACCAATTGATAAACCAGACTTATATTCCCTAAGAACATCCTAGTATTATCAATCACCTCACAATAATCTAAATTGTATGGTAGCGAAACTAGATATTGTGGAATCACAAACGATGAGACGAAAATGTTTGTGATTTCTTTTTATCTTGCCCTATCGGAGATATAATCTCAAGTCAATTATTCAATTGAACTCGTACGTATAGAAAATTGCAAGATCAGATCGCTCAACTACAAGAGAAGTAGTTTTGTCTGGCTTCACAATCCCAATGAAGTCTTTAAATCGTTAAACGACAGGGTCTCGAGAAGAAACCTACGGTTAAAGGAGAATCGACTCTAGAAAAACTAACTAGTATCACACATGAAGTATGGGGATTAGTTTTTCCAGTTGCTAGACGTCTCTCTTATATAGTTTTCAAATCAGGGTTTGCAATCTAAGTTACCTTGGTAACAAAGCATTCAATATTCACCGTTAGATGAAAAACCTGACTTATCCAAGCTAATATCTTTCAACCGTTAGATCGAAACTTAGCTTGTCTCACACACAAATGAAACATATTCATTTAGGTTTGAGTAACCGTACCTAAACGTGTACATTGGGTTGGTTCACAAATAGTTAACCAATGCTTAGCCATATGAGCACTTTCATATTAACTGTATTCATCTTTCTCAAAATGAAAATGGTTAAAGCAAAAGCTTACACATATTTCGAGAAAAAGATAGGCGAGTAAACTCGGCTCGAAACAACAAATGTGTATGTATTAAAACTATCATACTTATACGACTTTTGTTTCAAGAGTATGAGATAGAGTAGATAGACTTTTAAGTGACAGATGAGTTCAAGTTTCCACATACCTTTTGGTCGGATGAAGTTCCACTGGTTCCTTGAGTAGTTTTTCGTCTTCATAAGATAATCGCCATGGAGTATGGATATCAACTATACCTAACTATCCTAGACCGAGACTTAGTCATAAGTAAACTAGAAATCAAGACATATAGTTTTGATCACTAACATTGACAAACATGCTTGAGATAGCAATGCATGCGGGTTCGACCGAGCAATGCTCTAACATTTAGTACAACTAAATCTCTTCTTTAACTTGAAAGCATAAGAACCTCTTACATCATTGGCCCAAATAGAAAAAATTTGATCCTTACAAGAATTATCTCTTGACCAACATTCAACAAAATTCCAAAATTTATTTCCCATAGGAATATCAGTAGAAAGATTGAGAAGCACGGGACAGTGATCAAAACCCATTTGCGGAAGATGGATAAGATGTGATTTTGGGAAAATGATGAGCCATTATATACTGGTTAGTGCTCTATCTAGCCTTGTCTTAATTCTTCATATGCCATGTTTGTTGCTTTTTCATGTGAAAGGATTTCCATGAAAACCTAGATCATGGAGCCCTGCATCATCAATAGGTTGTACAATACTAGAAAAAGTAGAAGAAGAAGCATTTATAGTGTTCCTAATCCTATCTTCTAAATTTAAGGTGATATTTAAGTCTCGAAGCACCATCCACGGTAAAGTAGGGCTATCCTTCCCTAAATTGCTTATTTAACTCCATTGTTTGCTTCTCAATGCTGAATAATGTGTACCATACATACAGGTTAATAACTATTCTGGTTTAGATGGATCACTAGTGATAAGACAGTGTATTATGTAATTATCATGAGCAATCGTCTTTCCATGGTAGAATCAATCCTCCAGCTCTTCCTATAGTAGGAACATAAAAGAAATTTAGAAAATTTAATGGCCTAACAAAATTTAGGATCTGTCTGATATATTTTTGTTTCACATAAGAATATTATGTCAGGACTATAAAAATTATTCAAATATTTAATACGGTACCTAGTTTTTTTATTTCTCAAACCCATTACAATTCTAACTTATGATTTTCGTTATGAAAGAAATTAAATTATTTTCAGAAACACCAGCTAAACAATAAGTATAACTAATAGTTTCGTGGTTTAAGAAAATCAGACTTTTTAGAATAACTTGAAAAAATAAATTATTTTTTATGAGAATAAGTCTAAGAATTACCGGAACTTCCACTGTTGTATTTTCAGATTGCGTAACACATTGGATGGTTATGCGGGTCGTAGAAGTTTCCTTTTAGAGCTATTTAATGTTTGGTACCCGGAAAATGACCAACACATTGTATTAGTACCTAACATTTTATATTAAGGGTTGGTACCTAAATCCGTTATTCACCGTCAGGTCAAGCCGTTGACAAACAAAAGTTATGATTATGGTAACATAACCTATGTTATTACCTTAGTATCCTTAAAAGAATATGACATTGGCTTGGATTATCCTAACGTCCAGTTAAAGGTACATCATGTGTTTGGATCTAAGATACACTCTAAAATCAAATCTCATTACAAATTCTCTGACATCATCATCGTAAGTTTCTGAAACACCATGGGCTATGGCCACCACCATCGATCTGTACCTCTTCACTTGAAAGTTTTGCTGACAACGGTGATCCAAACACATAAAGTGGAGGTGAATTATTAATCATAATCATCGCTAAAGATTATACCCATTTCAGGAGCAACAACGACCAAAGTATAGAATTATTCAGGGGCGGATCTACATGTTGACTTGGGATGGCTTAAGCCAGCCCAAAGTCAAGGAAAACACAAAAAATTTCAGTGTTATTGAGTTTGATGAGAAAAATCCATGCATAAATCATAGGCTTAAGTCACCCCTAAAAATCTAATTAGTTTTCAAGCCACCCTAACTTCATTTTCCAGTTCCGCCACTGGAATTATTAAATCTACTCTATGTTCATCAAGTTCCAATAAGTGACGAAACCCAAACTTAATATTAGTGGCATCCTACTTGTTTGATTAATGTTCTTAGAGAGAATTAGATCATAATTTGGGCCTTCGATTCTCGTTTGAATAGATTGAAATTCGGCCAGACGTTGGAAGTCGGAAGAGAATTCGCAGTTGCTAGAATTAAAAATTCCAAACTTATGTTTTAGGTGGTTATTTGATATGTTGAATCTACAGATGAAATCGAAAAAAAAGGAACATAGCATGAAGTGAATTGATTGTGTTGGAGACAAAATGTGAAAGTGAATGGTTTTGTTACGGGGAACAACAGAGATGGGTTCAGTGTAGAGATTGTTGGGTTTATTGTTTTTATGTTATTTGGGCAACTGAGTACTAATTTGAGCAGTAAATTATCGAATTTGTTTGGATTCAAAATGTTGATGTAAAAAATCCATAATGCAGCTGCAGGTTCAAAGGAAGAAGAAAACGATGATGGAAAGGTGTAAGAGAACCCTATTTCAACACCGTTAAGTAATTATCGTTTTTTATAATTTTAATTAATTTTAATTATATGGGTGACAGACAGTCAGGTCCACTGCTTGACTTGACGGTCAATAACAGGTCTAGATAGCATCCCTTAAATTTTAAAATGTTGGGTACCAAACCAATGTATTGGTAATTTTTTCGGTACCGAACATTAAATGACCCTTTTTTTTATTTGGCATTACCAATCACAATAGTGGTGTTATCAGTTTGGTCATGGGATGTTGATTGAGAGGAAAAGTTTCTATATCTTTTTCATAGTCTAGCGTAATCTTCCAAAGTATCTTCACCGTAATTTGTAGTGGGGACAACAAACCCAACTTCAATACCTTCTTTAGGAGGCACAAATGAAGTAGATTTTATCCTTTTTTCTGACTGTGTTTAAGGTGCTTGAGCAGAAATAATTCTCTGAGTAACTGGATTCTTTTTGAGTCCTTTTGTACTTCCAAAATAATGAGGCTTTTGATGAGCTATTTCTAGAAAAAATTTAGCAACAACACATGAATCCTTTGAATGTTGCACAACAAAACATTTAGGGAAAATCATGTGAGGTTGTTTCTCGTAGATGAAATCGATCCATCTTGTAATCCCTGTAGAGTTTACAGCTAATATACCCCTTCTTAAAGGAGTCTGTAGATTGATTCTTACACAAACTTTCACAGGATCATTAGCAGCAGGGATAATATCTTCTGTGTCTATATCACGAACTTCTCCTACTATTTTTCCCATGTATTCAACTATCTTCACCTTCATAAACTTCGGTAACAAACCGTTCACTTGAATCCAAAATTCTTGAGTACCCCAATAAAAGTGTTTGTAGATACACCCTTCATAATACTCATGCAAAAAACCAAGTGACCATCAATACTCCAAGGTCTTGTTTTAAAAACTTTGTTCATCTGGGTCCAAATTTTAAACTTGAAGACCATAACATTTGGGTCTAGCTCAATTACCTTTGCTTCTTCTGGAGGAGTGAAATATCATGTAGATTGAAGTTGTTTTTCAATAACTTTGTCATTCATTTTTCCTTCATGATGATTTTTCCAATGATACATATTTCCCACTGACCTATTTTAGCATCTTCTTCAAAATCATAATGGTGATCAATTGCTTCAGAGATATCTCCTAACTCCAGAGTTGCATTCTGGAACTTTGTAGTAAGGTCACTAACAGATTCATGAGACTCATCTGCCATGGTGTTAATTTTGATGTTTGGATGGTCGCCTCTACTAAAGAGATAGTTATTATAGATTTTTGGATCTGGATGCATGTATTTAGGGTTTTGAAAAAGGTATATTGATAAATTGCTGGATATCCAGGATGTGATTGACACTCTGTCCTAAAAAAAACTGGAGTAACTATGGATTTTTAAGGAACTGGCCATTGACTGGTGGAAATAACGGGGGAATTGATATTCACATTCAAATTTGTAACGACTTTTCTAGTGACAGACTCGAATCTTGGCATGTGAGATTCTAATTTGAATTTTAAAAAACTCTTGAATCAGATCTTTCCAAACTCGGTAACTGGTTGGAACTTCTGTCTTGGTAATGGAAACAATGGAGAAATCTTTTGCTTCAACGAGCATTTCAGCGACCACAACAATCACTATAATTATCATGAACACATAGGCAAACACCTGTTGGACAAACTCCTTATGGACAAACACTATTTTTGGGTGATACTCAATCTTAAAATAAACAGGAAAAAGCAAGGACGTTAGTTAGACATTATTCAAAGAACACAAAACAAATTTGAACAGGAGAATAAATTTCTGGTATAAAGAAGGCGATTTTCTATAACATCATAACTTGAAAATCATGTGAACTAAGAATTAATTTTTGAAAAAAGGATCTAAATTTTTAAAACAAGAGAATCAAAAAGAAAAGAGATAATGACTATGATGTCTGAAAACAAACAATCATCAGAGGTGATACTAATTTTTAACTCTAAGAAACATGAGTAGAGCTTAAAAGAGATCAATCAATGGAAGGATTCATAGGATGAGAAGAATCAAACACTAAGATTCACGGACTGAGTTAACTCAGTTTAGAAGCCCAATTTGCAGAGATTCTCTCTCCTCCTTGTTATTCAAACACTTCGGTCATTTTTAGTCAATTTTATCCCTTAGATGCAAAGTGAAACAAAATAGAATCATGTTTTAATCATTTGTTCGCTTTTTTTTAATAAGAAAAATATTATTATAAGATAGCTTAATCAAAACATAAAGTTCCTCTCTAATGAGAGATTTTAACCCGATGGGGAAATCTGATGACCAAGACTCACTTGAACTACTTGTTCTAGATTTTTTGCTAAACAATAGGCAACCTCATTTGACTCTGTGTGCACAAAAGTGCATATCAGACCCAATTCTACCATTAATTGCTTCCACAACATTCTGACAATTCCTTCTGTGTGCAGGCTTCATACTGTAGCTCTCTTTACCACTCCAAAGCTGCTAATGCTTCAGCATGCTCTTCATCTTGTACTAGTTCAGCTTCTGAAACTGCAACCCCGCATGTCCGTACAAAAGAAAACAATATTAGTCCAATGCCCTTTGTATTTTTATATTTGAGAAATAATGGATCAAAATTGATTTTCTGAAATCCATCCTCTGGTAGATTCCAGAGAATGTGAGTCCTAATCTATCTAGTCCTTCTTGCTAAAGAGGCTTGTTTAACCATATTACTTCCCCTTCAACTACTTCTCTAGCCACTCATCTAGTAAAGTTCATGACACTAACATGAGTATTATCAAAACAGTGATTCTACACAGACCGCAATTGTAAACTACACCAAAATCGAATCAACTTTTTCTCTCACAGTTTTTTTGGTGGGTCCCGGTGGTCCCCGCCGGAGGACAGCAGGGGGCCCATTTATGGTGGGGCCAAGTTTTGTGAAGAGTAGTTTTTCCGTTGTTTTTCTCGGCGGTTCAAACACAATTTTTGTTATCAAAAACTATGGCACATCTAAGTTTTAATCATTTGAATACACAATATTTTTGGTTTCCACTAAGATCACGTACATTTGAAGATAGATTTCGAAAATGGATATATTTGTTTAGAAGAGCCAAGTATAAAGGGGTATTTTGATTCGACAAAAAACAATCTATCGATCACTATATGACTCGTTCTAGTTAGTGAATCTATTGCGATCACTTCCCTAATTTATTTTTGCTAGTAAGGCGCCCTCATGTATCACTCCTAATGATGATTGCGCATGAATTTTTTCTGCTACCATGTACGACATGCCCAAGTCTTGGAACTCTTTTGGTTTTACATTTTTTAATGAAACAAGAAAATCAAGTGGCTCTCCTGTACTGTCACATAGGTATTATGGAATTTGCAGAAACCAGACGATTTTTGAAGACAAGTGTCAGTTGGAGCACAGCTTTAGATGGGTTCTCAATCGATAATGAGAAACACCAAAAGGAATTACTTTTATTCATGTACATTAGGGTTACATGCTACATTATAGGAATAGAATCATCTAAGTTTAATAACAGAATATATGCAAATATACTCAAGAATGGAAAACTCTAACAGTGTGCAGATCGTGTGCACATACGTAAAACATCGTGTGCACATACTCAACCAGCTGTCCTAACATTCCCCCTCGTTCCATGCGGGTGTAGGAAAACAGTAAGAAAGGAACGCAATGATAGAAATCGATCTTTAGGCAGAGACTTAGTGAATATATCAGCAAGCTGGTTCGTCGAAGAAACAAAGGAACGATAAGTTGTCCTTTCTGAACACGTTCTCGAACAAAATGGTAGTCTATTTCAATATGTTTGGTTCTTCCATGAAAAATAGGGTTCATAGTTAAGTAGTTTGCACCTAAGTTGTCACACCACATAACTGGAGGAGTACGAATGGGAGTCTGTAATTCGTAAAGAAGAGACTCAATCCACATGAGTTCAGCTGTAGCAGTTGCCAGCCCACGGTACTCATATTCCGTGCTGGATTTAGACACCGTCTTCTATTTTCGTGAACTCCAGGATATGATGTTAGGGCCAAGGAAGACACGGTAGCCACTTGTAGATCGTCGATCCGTAGGATCACCTGCCCAGTCCGCATCAGTATATGCTGAGAAGTTGAGTTGCAAAGAGTTACCTCGTCGAAGAAATATACCATGAGTAGACGTATCCTGTAAGTATCGAAGAATTCGCTTCATAAGAAGGAGATGTGCATTCGTAGGGGCGTGCATAAATTGACACACTTTGTGTACGGCAAAGGCAATTTCAGGCCGTGTAAGGAGTAAATATTGCAGACCGCCAACAAGACTACGGTAATATGTCGGATCAGTGAGAACAGAGCCGTCTGTGGGATGTAGATTAGTAGAGGTACTAAGAGGAGTCACAACAGGCTTAGCACTATGCATATTTGCTCATTGAAGAAGGTCCTCAATGTAACGCCTTTGAGAAAGAAATAAGCCTGTGGAAGTCCAGGTATCTTGTACGCCAAGAAAGAAGGACAGCTGTCCGAAATCCTTTAGAGCAAATTCCTGATGAAGCTGTGATTTGAGTTTGTCTAAACAAGACATATTCGAACCTGTAAGAATGATGTCATCGACGTAGACCAGCAGAAAAGTAGTTTTCCCAGAAGAGTGTCGGAGAAACAAAGATGTATCGGCTTTGGAGATTGCAAACCCCAATTTCTGCAAAAACAAGCTGAAACGATGGTACCACGCCCTCGGAGCTTGTTTTAAGCCGTAAATAGACCGATGTAGCTTGCATACATGTTTTGGAAAATGAGGGTCAGTATATCCCGGTGGCTGCTTCATATAGACTTCCACATCAAGAAAACCATTTAAGAAAGCATTTTGAATGTCGAGCTGTTGCACTGGCCAGTTGTATGTCAAGGCAAGTGTGAGAACAACACGAATGGTGCACGGTTTAATTACCGGGCTGAAGGTCTCCCCATAATCAATACCAAACTGTTGTTTAAAACCCTGAGCAACTAAACGAGCTTTACGTCGTTCAATGGTGCCATCTGCTTTGCGCTTTATGCGGAAAACACATTTGCTGCCAACCACATTCATGTCAGGAGAGTAAGGAACCTTTGTCCATGTTCCATTTTTCATCAAAGAATTGTATTCATCATCCATTGCGCTGCGCCATTTGGGATCCGCTTTATCTTGTGTATAACAGCTAGGTTCAAAAAGATCATCAGTAATTTTTGCGTGTTTAGAGGCTAGGAGAACCTTGGGTTTAAAAATACCATCTTTGGCTCGGGTAACCATGCTATGGTCATTGAGAACAACAGGTGGTGGCAAAGTGGTTGTAGAGGGATCTGAATTTGGAACTGCGGGACAATGAGATCTAGGAGCGTTGGGTGTTGGTGATAAGAGAGTTGTGAGGGAGGGTGAGACATCAACTGGTTGAACATAATGGGAGCTACTGGAGTCTGCAGTAGAACGGAGTGAGGGTGGAGAAGAGTCGGAAGAGTTTTCAGAATGAGATGCTGAACTGGGTATGACAGCAGGCATATTTGAGTCAATGGATGGATTGGAAGAGACGGTTTGATGCATCGGAGAGCCATGACGAGCATTGGTTTGACGATGTTCTATGGGAGGACTATGATTAAGTGTGTTGCTGGAAGGAGAAGGTAAAGGTACAAAGTGGGGGATAGAAGACTGTACCTGGTCCGATCGAGAAGAGGAAGGTAGTTCAGCGGCAGCATAAGGAAACGATTCCTCCACAAACACAACATGTCGAGACCAATAGATTCTACCAGTAGATACATGAAAACATTTTTAACCCTTTCTAGCAGAGTCATACCCAAGAAAAACACATGCGGAAGAACGCGACTCAAGTTTATTGGAGCGGTAATCCCGTAAGTGAGGAAAACACAAACACCCAAAAGTTTTTAGGGATAAGTAATCCGGAACCTTATTAAAAAGTAGCTCATATGGAGAACGAGACCCTGTTGATGAGTATGGAACTCTATTCATGAGAAAACAAGCCGTAAAAAATGCATCATACCAAAATTTCACTGGAACAGATGCCATGGATAACAAGTTTAGACCAGTTTCTACAATGTGGCGATGGCGTCGCTCTACTAGGCCATTTTGAGGGGATGTGTGGGGACAAGATAATCGATGAAGAGTTTCACTTTCACGAAGTAGTGGTTTAATACGATGATAATTGGTTCCGTTATCGGTTTGAAACATTTTGATTTTAGTGTTGAAAAGATTCTCCACATGTTTAGAGAAGGAAATGAATATAGTAACAACATCTGTTTTTGAATGCATGGGATATATCCATGTAAAACGACTAAAGGCATCCACGAAAAGAACATAATATCGATAACCTTCATTAGACAGAGTGGGTGCAGGACCCCAAACATCAGAGATAACCAAATCCAAAGGTTTGGAGTAAACAGTGGTACTAGAATGGAAAGGGAGTTTATGACTCTTATTTTCTAGACAAGATTGACAAAAAGAAATACGAGAATTCAATACTGGAAGCTTATGGCGAGATAAAACAGACTTGACAATTCTTAACATGGGATGTCCTAAACGATTATGCCAACACTGTAGGGTCGTCCGTTCCCCTACTAGAGCAGTAACTGAAGAAACATGACTCAGCGTATATAGACCATCCTTAAGTATGCCCTGAAGAACTACCTTCCCCGTTCGCAGATCCTTCACAAGACAACAAGAGTCATTAAACTCAAACATAACTTTATTGTCCCGACATAACTGAGAGACAGATAAAAGATTGTGTGAAAGATGAGGAACATATAAGGTATTAGAGAGACGAAAATTTCGAGTTGGAGTAGGCAAGAGAGCCGAACATGTATGAGAAATACCTAGATGTGAGCCACTAGCCACCTTTACCTGATCTGGCCCAGTATACTCAGTAGGAGCATGAAGATTGAATATAGCATTGGTCATGTGGTGTGATGCACCACTGTCAGGAAGCCAATCATATGTATATGTGCTGGAAGGAGTGGTAGCATAAGCTGTTGGTGTAGATCCTTGAGAATTAGGCCGCGAGTTTCTAAGAAATGGTTGCTTTCGAGGAGGCTTGTAGGTTCTATTTAAACGCTTGAAACAATCTTGAGCAACATGACCAGACTTAACACACAGCTGACAGATAACATCAGCAACTGAAGAAGAGATCTTTCCGCGATTTGGAGTCGACTTGGCAGCGTTTGCTTGAGGTAACACGATGGACTGATTCTGTTTTTCAACATGACGTTCATAGGATAAAAGGTGAGTCTCAAAAGTTTGAACAGTAAAACGATCCATGGAAGTTTGAAGAGATGCATAAATCGTTTCAAAAGATGAATCAAGTCCATCAAGTAGGATATGACGAAGCTCCATATCAGACACAGGATGTCCGGCTGCAGCAAGAGAGTCAGCAAGGCGATTTGCATGGGCTAAATAATCAGTCATAGAGCGGTTCCCTTTTTTGAAGCTGTTGAAGTTCACGGCGTATTGCTAAAACATTGGCTTCAGATTTTGAGGCAAGCAGTTCATCAATCTTAGTCCACGCATCAACACATGTGGTGCAGGCACGCACTTTAGCAAGGATAGCTGGTGAAAGAAAGGAGAACATCCATCCAAGAAGAATCTTATCTTCACGTACCCAGCTGATATAGGCAGGGTTTGGAACATTATTTAGAACTTATCCCGTAAAATAGTGTTCAAGAGCATACCCTTGAAGATAGGGTTCAAACTGTGCTTTCCAAAGTAACAGATTCATAGAATCGAGTTTAATAGTGATAGCATTTTGCAAGACTGTCATGGCCGTTTTGAAAGAAGGGTTAAGAGAAAAGGTTGCAGATAAAGATATGAAGTCAGAAGTTGAAGAAGTGGCCATTGGATCGAGGAGAGGCTGATACCAAGTTGGAGCACAACTTTAGATGGGTTCTCAATCGATAATAAGAAACACCAAAAGGAATTCCTTTTATTCATGTACATTAGGGTTACATGCTACATTATAGGAATAGAATCATCTAAGTTTAATAACAGAATATATGCAAATATACTCAAGAATGGAAAACTCTAACAGTGTGCACATCATGTGCACATACGTAAAACATCGTGTGCACATACTCAACCAGCTGTCCTAACAGTGTCAGTTTGAAACATATTCAGACCTTCGTTTAAAGGCAAGAATGCTGGTTTTTTGACGTAGGAAATGGCTCATAGGTTCTCGTCACTCGTCAGGGTCTTATAGACTTGGCCAGCTAGATCATTGGCCTAGAGCCTCAAATGTTGAGGCCCAAATTTTCCAGCCCCTCACTCAAAGATTCCTTCTTCCGTCTGCGAGTATCCACGTGATAAGAAAACACACTTACCAAAAGCATCATGCAGTTGATGGCGTTCCGTGGAATGATTCCGAATGAATATCATTCAAATGAAACCTCTAACAATGTAACTAACCATTATTCATCGATAGCACACCTTATTTTTTAAAACGAATTTAACCCGCAAAGAAGATTAAAATGTCAAATGATTACCATTTTCTCACTTCATATAGCCGCTCTTCCCCTCCCCTCCATTTCTCCATTATAGTTTGTTTTCAATTATTTAACAATGGCTTTCAAAGTTTGTACGATCTTTTTCTTACTAGCTATGGCTTGTTTGATAGCAGAATCATCAATTTCTGCTTCTCCTGATGATATGGTAGAGGGCGTAACAAGATCATCAACACAAACATGTAACGGTTTAATTGGAGAATGCATTGATGAAGAAAATGAATTAATGATGGATTCCAAAATTAGTCGTCGTTCTCTGTTTCAGCCTAAGAGACATATTAGTTATGAAGCTCTCAAGAAGAACAGGGCTTACTGTGGAAAACCTGGAATGTCTTATTACGATTGTCATAAACCCAAACAAGCTAATCCTTATACTAGAGGGTGCAGCATTCTCACTCATTGCGCAAGAATAATCAGCTAAAGTGATGATGATCTTCAAGAAAGGGAAACAAAATAAAAATAGAATAAATAATGAATTACTGGGCTAGTCATAATAGCTGAGCAAAATTTGGCGGTATCCTGCAAATACCAATACTATGTAGTTAAATAAATCGTATTTGCGTAAATAAAATGGGAAATTACGGATGACTCCGTTGCTCTAGTCTCGCCTTGTTTTTTTTTTTTTTTAACGATGCTATACATATTTTTATTTCACTATTATCGCTGTTATTATTTAATGCGCAGCGACCAGGACCTAGTTAGTAAGTTCGCGAATGATTCGCGCATCATTCACGATTTTTTACGTATCACGAATTTTACCGTTTTATTCGCGTGTGTTTGCAACTCCGAACCCAAAACGCGTATTATGTGGCATTTTCGGATTATTCGTGAATCATTCATGAACTTTACGTATCTCGAATGATACGTCCGCTTAATTCGTCAGAAACTCTTTAGCTTTTGAGTTTCAAAGGCCCTATTTTTGGGGCTTTACTGCCTCCCAAGCATACACGGCCCAATATTAGACGTTGTTGTAATTTTTATGAAACAAAAATGACAGAAGAGATTTGAAGGTGAAGGTGAAGGTGAGAGAGATCTAAATCTCGCTAACCAAGCATCTAAACCACTATACCACGTCCTCTTTGATGACTAATGTTGTATATATTATTAATATCATCATACTAAGTTTATTTTTTCTTTAAATAACTCACACATATGCCTAAAAATTAGTTTATGACCTTATAAATACTAATTATTTATTACATAAACTCATATTTATAAATCGAATTATACACGTACGTATGCCGTTCCGAATTACTGACGAATCACGATCCGTTGACCGAATTTGGGTTTTACAAAACCGTATAATACTTGTACGTTTGCCGTTCCGTACGTTTGACGAATTCCGAATTGCTAACTAGGGACCAGGAATCCATATGGGATAAAAAACAAAAAAAATCCTTGAATTACTCGTCCTTACAGCCAGAGCGAATCCCGAGTCTACGAGGGTCCTGTGCCAAAAAAAAGTTTGGGGCCTTTTTATTTTGATTGGTAATTTTGTAACAATAATAATGCCAATTATCAATATTTATTTTTAAATATTTTTCTTTATACTTTGGACTATTTTGTGTTTCCTCCTCTCGCAAGATCGCTAATTAGCGATTCCTCCCTAAAAAGATTAAAATTAGTGTCTCCTCCCATCGTTAAGTATTCCATCCATTGTTCGGTTAGCTGAGTCAGCACCTGTGCACGCATGGAATAAATTGTACACGTGTAAATACAATATCCCAAATACCCTCCCATAATAAATTAATCTAACGGTTGTTGATAAAGTGACAAAATGAATGGCGGAGATTTTTCCCCTTCCCTTCACATCTGCGGATCCACATACCATAATCTCTAAACACCATTTTTTCTTCACAGTTTTAATTTCCTTCGTTGAAAATTAATCCATAAGCTAGATGTCCAGGCTAACTCCGTCCATCAAACCATACTTCTCTGTTGTAAACTCATGATTGATTCACATCGAAAACCCCAAATCGCCGGTAGCTCGACTGCATCTCCATCAATTTACGGCCACCAACAAACTCCAACTTGTCGTGTTCTTCATTAAAATCAACAATCAATTTACCATCGACAGCATCTAATCTTCCTTTTGATTCGTGATTCATACTTGACCTGAACTGAAATCTTAATTTCTTAATACTTCCAGCAACAACTCCATGTAGTCTTCAACTTCTTATCTTCATTATCCTAAAATTGGGGAGAAACTTCATGGATTTGTTGATTTTTTTTTCTCTGTGAAATTGGGGAGAACCAAAAAAAGAAGCAGCTGATGATGATCAATCATGACTGATCACATAATCGTTGAGCTCAATCGAAATTTCAATTTCACAAATGGGTAAAAAAAAACCCAAATTTTAGGGTTCCTCAGAAATTTTAGTTTCAAAGACATATGTTCTTCTGAAATCTCGTTTTTGTTTTGGAAATGGTATGTACAAAGGTGATTTTTGAGATGGGTATGATTAGTAAAGCTAGCCAGAGCAACCATTTGAACCCTCCACCATTAAAGTTGCAACTGTAGTTCAGAATTATTTCTTTATTTTCCTAATTGATTGAAGAGTGCTTAGGTTAGGTGAGAAATTAAGAACACTCTTTCAAGGTTTCGGCAGAAAAGATTGCATAATCTGGTGAAGCAATAAAAGAAGAGAAGTGAATTACAAGGGCGGTGTGTATTCATGGCTGCCCAGTGACCGAACTTATGATGATATATATTTTGGTAAAAACAATGTTGGGTTGGATTTTGATTTGAAGATGAAGGAGATCTGTTGCTGCTGTCGACTTGACCTCAACCCGAACTCCTAATTTCTTAATACTTGACCTGAACTGAAATCCTCAGTCGACGGTCGAGGGGGGGATGATGAAGATTTTGGATCTTGAGGTATAAGGTTATTTTTGGTAGTTCACTAAAAAAGATTTTTTTTTGCCACGTGTGTGCTGACTCAGCTAACAGAGGGTTGGACGGAATATCTAACTACGGGAGAAAACACTAATTTTGATTTTTTGGGGAGGAAACACTAATTAGATATGTTGGGAAGGGAGGAAACACTAATTATTTGTAAAGTTAGAATCCGTGGTGCACTGAAAGGAACTGACTACTAACGGAAGTGGTAATGCATACTCCAGTGAATCGTGGTGCACTGAAAGGAACTGACTACTAACGAAAGTGGTAATGCATATTCCAGTGAATAAAAGAAAATATAAAATATGAATTTTTGGTTGATGTCCACCAACGAGAACGAAAATATGTTGAGGAAAATTTAAAAGGTATAGCCATGAATTATACTAATTTTCACTTACTAATTTTCACTTTGGGGTATGGGGTGTGAATCATAGTATATACTAAACTTTAAGGTATGACTGTATGAGCTGTGAATCGTGGTAGGAAGTAGAGATCTATTAAATTTTGATAATATCTAAAGTGAACCAACTGATTACAAACAATTCAGTGGATTGAGTGCTTTAGTAGCACCATGAGGTCGTATGTTCGAATCTGGACGGAGAAGAAATACAAACAGTTCAGTGGATTAAGTGCTTTAGTAGCACCGTGAGGTCGTGTGTTCGAATCTCAATTCGATGGAGAAGAATTTTTTCTAATAACTATAGGTTCGTGTGAATTTTGGTCCCTCAACAGAACTGGGACCTGTGCAGTCGCACGGCCTTAGGCCTGGCTCTGCCAACAACGCAACAAATGCGATTGAGCATTCGAAGTGAACAGGGCCCCAAATTTTGAGATAACTTATCTTATCCTTGATTTTACTTCCATTTTTTAGCTTTTCAATCGTAATACAGTAATAAGTGTAATACCGATTATTCTGATGATGTCATTAGTGTTGATAAATGAATGCCTCCACCTTTTAGACGAAGTACATGTAACATTCATGATTCTTTCGAGTTTTTTTTTATCATGGACAATGATGCAGTATATGTGACAAAAGACCACATCAGTAAAGTTCCATTTATGCTCCCATGACTTTTGAGGTTCCTTCCCTAGCTGAATCGGGAATTCAGTTTAGGATATCTTGGAGATGACAGTGGCGTTAAAGCTCACTCATGTCACAGTTAAGAGTGATGGGAAAGAGTTGGTTAATCAATTTTCTGCTCGAGTTTTTTTATGGTGACCAACATAAAGATGCCCTTACCTTTTCAGTTCTAATCTTGTTTCTTATAAATTTAATTTTATACCTAGACTTCCTAATAAGGTTTCTCGTACCTTAACTCGTTGGCTAAGGTAAACTCTGCTACTGTATTTTGGTCTAGGCCTCCAATTTGTTTATTGCCAATTGTTGAGAGAGACCGATAGCCTTTCTCAAGGCCTTTATTTCTAAAAAATTTAAAAACATATATAATTAATTAAATTAAATTTGCATAAATAAAATGGAGAATCACACCTGATTATATCATCATTTCTTCTCGTTCTACTTTTTTTTAACTATTGGTCTCCATAGCTTTTTCTTATTTATAAAAAACAATTATATGTATACTTTAATTTCAATTTGGGAGTTAAAAATAATCATAAACATTCAATTTTACTTGTCCTAGTAGCAATAACACAAACGCGATAAAAGTATTCAAATTTTGAGATACTTACTGCTACTGTAGTTACCTAAGAGCGGATAAAAGTGGATATTAGGGTTTTAAAAGTGTGTTACGGGAGTTTGAGAAAGAACAGTTTTCGCTTAAACCACGCATAGAGGTCGTTCAAAGGTTGTGTCAGTCACAAGAAATGGGGCTTAGGGCCGGTCTTATGGAGCGAAACGGGTAAAGAGAGAGATCAAAGAATTCTAGAATTTGAAGAAAAATTACTCCGAGAGTTTATGAGAAAGTTGTGTGTTATCTCTACAACCGAATTCTCCAGGTAGAGAAATATTCTCTTGATTTGTGAGCATGATTAGGATGAATCACGTGAAAATGCAAGGAATGTCTCAAAGATCACGTGTAGAGTGTGAGTGAGCTGAGATTGGTCCCCCCCCCCCCCCCCCCCGGTCACACAAGTCATGTAAGGCTGTATTGTTTCCCGTGGGTCCCTTTGTTAAGCATGAAGAGCTCAAAGGGGTTTATCCACGTTTTTGGATAAACATGCACGGTTTAGACTCAATTAACTAACCGTGAGTGTGTTTGAGACGTCGAAAAAGAGGCTTGTTCCTGAGTCTTGTGCTTATACAAGACTCTTCAGATGATATGGTTTAACTTGGATAAGCATGGGGTCGGTTAAGGATTAACTCGTGAGATTAAGTCTTTTCAGAGTCAGTTGGGACATGCTTGAGACAAATAGGGAGGCTTGCATGCCTAATAAGAGAGACATCGGCTCACTTGTTTTGACCAGCGTATCTTGCAGAGATGTGCTAGGAATCGATAACGATTGTGTTTGTATAGTGGTCCCTACATGATCAATGTCGCATCGATGTACTAGGAATCTGTCGCATGATCAATGTATCTGGCGGGGATGTACAAGAAATTATTCAGGAAGCCTCAGTAAGTCGAGTCGAGTCACAGTTGTATCTCTCGATGATGTACTAGGACCTTAGTCTCAAATAGGGACGAGTCGTACTTACGGGAAACATGGAGGTCTCTGCTCAGGGTCATAAGCCTGTCGTGGGCGTTTTTACGCGTCAACAGAGCCTATGTGACCAGCAGTCTGCCTTAGGATGTATGATAGAGATCACGATATCACAGCCAGCCACGTATCGCGAAGACATGCTGAAACCATGGTTGTTTTGGTTCATAAGTCTGTCGGGGACGTTTTACGCTCTACATAACCTACGCGAAAAACAGTTCGCCTTAAGGATCACATTATTACGACCAACAGTCTTCCGAGGACGTTTTGCCAGAAATCGTGGCAGTTAGTGCCTTGAGAGCACAGGGCTTAACCTCTCCCGGGAGAGTTGGGTTTTTTTCTATGGGGTTGAGCTTGTCTTTTGGTAATAGGGATCGAGCTTGTCTTCTTGACTCCTTTTCATGGCTAATTCTCTCTCACTTTTAATTTTGCTGAACTTTGAAGATAATTATTGTTACAGTATGATGACTCAGTCCCTAACTGCGGAATTATCATTTTGTCTCTGGTCTTGAAGTGATAATGTTGCCCTTTTGACACCATCTACACTTAATTATCTTATTTTTTATTTTACCTAGATTTTTAATGTCTTAAATCATACTCCATCCGTCCCACCTAAGATGACCTATTTCAAGTTTGCACAATTCTTAAGGCAAGGAGGACGGAGGGATATTATTAAGTAGTTTTCCCCGTTATATCTTTATGGATATTAAGTAGTAAAAATTTAGAAAGGATGTATTTATGAAACTATGCCTAGGACTTTTGTGAATTTTATGTCGTTGGAAAGCATTTTAAACACCTAGATAATGAATATAAAAATGACTATCAAACTATACATATTTCGTATACTAAGATTTAATAATAATAATAATAATAATAATAATAATAAATAATAAGATAATTAAGTGTAGATGGTGTCAAAAGGGCAACATTGTCACTTCAAGACCATGTCTTCACTAAGTTCTCCTAAAGTGGAGAAAACAAGATAGGTAATTATGATCTCAATTACAAAATAGGTAATTCTCTTTTTTATAGATTAAGTATTTCAATTCAAAAAGGTGTAGGGGCTCAAATTGTTGCTAGGTTTCCCTCTATCGACATTGTACCTTTTATTTGATTCTTTTGTTAATAATAAAAAATAATAATAATAATAATAATAATAATAAGATAGTATTTGCAGAAGATAGTATTTGTTCATGTTGTAATCAGGTTATGGATCGGTTTGGTGACCATGCCATCCATTATGCTAGTGAAGTGGGTTTAAAGTATCGCCATGATATGGTAAGAGATCTGTGTTGTTGAACTGTGCTATAAAGCTGGAGTAGCTGCAAGAAAAGAGGCGTCAATGGGTCTTATACCTGACAGGAACACACCTCTCAAACCGGCAGACCTCTTGATATATAACTGGGAGAATGGAAAGGACATCTATTTAGACGTCACTGGTGTTTCACCATTTCCCAAAGGAGGAAACCACGCCTTCACACCGGGCCACGCAATCTCTGCTGCTATCACACGCAAACGCAACAAATATGCTGACCTGTGTTCGACTCATGGATATGGTTTTGGTGTTTTAGCCTTTACGACACTGGGGAATTGAGTGAAGACATTACAATCCTTTTGAAAAGATTGAAAAACTGCATGGCAAGTCATGATGTCAATAATAATTAGGCAGTTTTCTTTTCCTCAGATTAGGCATCATTATTCAAAAAGGCATTGGGGGGAAACTTGTCGCGGGTCTCCCTGCCAAATCAATGTAAATTTTCGTATGTTTCTTCTTTTTAATAAAAGCCTTCGTGGCCCCTTTTCATAATAATAATGGGCAATCTTGCCTCTACATCTACATCCGTAGTCGAAAAGACAGTGCAGTTCTAAGGCTTCTACCTTTGAAAAGAAGGCAGTTCTAGGGGTGATGAACCCGCATTTCCTTATATTTTATTATCTACTATTTTGCTTTCACCTACGAGGCTGGCAAGCATACATTAAAAGGATAATTTTAGAAATATAACCTTGTTTATTTATAAGGGTCAACTTTGGAATGACTACAATTTTAAAAATGAAAAGGTCGTCTTTAGTGTGACAAACAGAGTATTAGAATAACTAATTAAATTTTATAAAGAAATAAGAATGTCTTTGTATTTTTAGATTAGTTAGAAGCAGAAACATCAAAATTTCACGATGTTTTAACATCAAATATCGAATTTTGTTATTGATCTTAGCAAGTTTTTATATTTGGGATTTGTTGGTCTCTTATAAAGGGGCTATTTAAGTTAATTTACGTTGGCTACTTAAAATAATTTGAAATTCTTATTACCAAATGATGACTTTTCGTGATGTTGTAAATCTAAGTTTATTTTGCTTCGGTCATTGTTAATAAGGAAGGATGTGCATCAACATGACTTCTTTTTTCCTGCTATATACATACATACTTGGCAGGGGTATTGTTAGAGCACTGCTCGGTCGAACTCGCAAAGTTGCTATCTCAAACTTGTTTGTCAAGTTTAGTTGCCAAAACTATAAGTCTTGATTTCTAGTCTACTTATATCTAAGTCTCGGATTAGGATAGTAAGTGTAGTTGAGCTTTAGACTCCACGACGTTCATCGAATGAAGACGAAGAACTACTCAAGGGAACTTGTGGAACTTCATAAAGAAAAGGTATGTGGAGACTTGAACTCATCTATCATTCAAAAGTATATCTATTTTTATCACCTATTTTGAGACAAAATTCATATTGCTATATAGACTTTAATTATACACATTTGCTATTTCGAGTTGAGTTTAACTCACTTATCTATTTCTCGAAATATGTGTTGGTAAGCTTTCGCTTTAACCAAGTTCATCTTTACTCTTGACGAAAGTCATATTGGTTATTTCAATAACTTGAAAATCGCTTTGATGCTAATAGTTTGTGGATAACAACTATTGCCATCCTCTAAGAAAGTTTCAATGATTGAAATGAGAGTTTAGAACAATTAACCATGTTTGGATATAAACATAGTGTGTATTCACATTTGTGTAAAAATCCAAAACCGGGAACCTAAGTATGCGTACGCGTACTGGTTGGTTGTTGGAAGTCCGGAATCTAGTTATGCGTACTCGTACGCGTACTGGTGGAAGTTTGGGTTCCGTGAATTTCTGCTGGAGTTTGGAATGTGAATCGGTATGCGTACCCATACGCGTACTGGCGTAACCAAACTCGGTCCGTCTACTTAGGTATGCAATCTTTTGCAAACGGTGGCTATGATGTTCATGAATTGATTCGAGTGAATCAAAATCGATTTTTTGCTTCAATTGTGTCTTGTATACTTCCATGAGATCTAAGCAATTGAAAAACTCTCTAACTGGTTTCATTTGAGTCATTTGAACTAGTTATGGTGAAGATGAATAAGGTTGATATGAAAGTGCTCATATGGCTAACCATTGGTTAACTATTGTTGAACCGACTAAGTGTACACGTTTAGGTACTGTTACCCAAACCTAAATGAAGTTACATTTCATTTGTGTATAACAAGCTAAGTTCGATCTAACGGTTGAAAGATATTAGTTTGAATCTAATTAAGTTTTCATCTAACGGTGAATATTGAATGCTTTGTTACCAAGGTAACTTAGATTGCAAACCCTGTTTGAAATCTATATAAAGGAGAACTCTAGCAACTGGGAAACCTAATCCCCACACCTCTTGTGTGATACTAGTTGCATAAGCTAGAGCCAATTCTCCTTTAACCTTAGGTTTTTCACGAAACCCTGTAGGTTAACGACTTGATAACTTCATTGGGATTGTGAAGCCATACCTAACTATTTTCTATGTAGTTGCATGTTATGATCTTGCTGTTTACTATAGTGATTGAGTACTATCTTCTTTAAGATTTGCTCGAGATTTTATCTCTGATAGGCAAGATTGAAAAGTAGTCACAAACACCTTTTTCTCATCATTTGTGATTCCATAATATCTTGTTTTGTTAATCGATTAAGATTATTGTGAGGTGATTGATATTCTAGGTTGTTCTTCGGGATTATAAGTCTGGTATATCGATTGGTTCCTGTTCACCTTGATTTATCAAAAGACGGAACAAACTCGTAGGTTTATCTGTGGGAGACAGATTTATCTATTCAATAGACTTTTCTGTGTGATACAGATTTGTGTATCAAGTCTTCGATTTAGGGTCGTAACAACTCTTAGTTATGGGTGAGATCAACTAAGGAAATCAAGTATGTAGAATCTGGTGTGGTTCTTGAGGCGTAAGGAACGCAACTGTACCTTGATCAGTGTGAGATTGATTAGGGCTCAACTACGTTCCAGTCCGAAGTTAACTTGTAGTAGGCTAGTATCTGTAGAGGCTTAATACAGTGTGGTGTTCAAATCTGGACTAGGTCCCGGGGGTTTTCTGCATTTGCGATTTCCTCGTTAACAAAACTTCTGGTGTTTGTGTTATTTCTTTTTCGCATTATATTTTGTTATATAATTGAAATATCACAGGTTGTGCGTTGAATCGATCAGTTGGTAAATCCAACCTTTGGTTGTTGATTGAAATTGATTGATCCTTGAACATTGGTCTTTGGTACCGTTCAAGTTATTTCTCTTGTATTCAATCATGCTCACGAATTCCTATTTGTTTGATTGCGGATTGAATTGAGAAATTGAGATATAACTCTTTGATATACTTTTTCTTAAGATTGAGTCTGACTGTCTAGTTGATTCTCTTGAAAGTATATTGGAGTTAGTCCATAAAGATTTCTAAGCGAAATATTGGGTGAGGTTGTTAGACCTCCGCTTTTTCAGTTATTGGGCCTGATTTTTTCTCATGTTACTCTTTACTTGTTGGTGTAGCGATGGGTGAAGTTGGGGCTATGATACATGTGTATCTTCCTCTCTCCGGGAACTAGTGATCCTCAAGATAGATTGGGGATACTCCGGGAACTAGTGATCCTCAAGACGGATTGGGGATAAAATTGTAATTTATGAGGGATTACTGATTTATGGCAGTATTCCTATAGAAGGAAAATAGATTCCTAGGAGGTTTGGGAAACCAAACCAAAATAAGGAAGTATACCAAGATAAGGAAATAATTCCTAGACAAGGTAATATACCTAGATAAGGAAATATACCTAAAAAAGGAATTATTCCTAGATAAGAAAATAGATTCCTAGAAGGTTTACGAAACCGTTAAAGCTATAAATAGAGATGTTTAGCTCATACTAAGACATTTAGAGTGTAGTTTGTGATACAAACACACATAGATCTAGATAGTGTGGTTTTACACCTAGAAAATGAGGTTTAACCCACGTACCTAGAGAAAGCTTGTAGACATATACTTGTGTTATTGTCAAAAGCAAGCTTAGAAAACAGTTTAAGGTTGATCCACTATTTAGAGAGATCGTGAGAGTAACAAAGAGATAATTGTAACAGTTTTCTTGTTCATAATCTAGAGAAGATACATTTCTTCGAATTACCTCTTTGTGTCATGTTTTCTAGTTTTCGTCTATTACTATTCTGAATTAATTCCTCCTATATAATAATCGTCACCAAGGTACAGAGATCATATGTATCAGGCTACCCATGCCAGTCTTTGCATGTGTTTGATTTAAATCCATGTCCAGTCCATCACACGTTTGTTCAACTCTCGCGGATAACAGGTGGGCGGGTTGGATATGGGTGGACCCATAGATTTAATATTTTTATAGAAAAATACATAACATTATAAC